>NC_081773.1:31079266-31161766 GCF_963082965.1 Carassius carassius | reverse complement strand
AAAAATCCAGTAAAAGCAATAATATTGTGAAAAATTATTACAATGTAAAAAAACTGTTTTCTGTGTGAATATATTTTTAAAATGTAATTTATTTCTGTGATGCTCCGCTGTATTTTCAGCATCATTCCTCCAGTCTTCAGTGTCACATGATCTTCAGAAATCATTCTAATATGATGATTTACTGCTCAAGAAACATTTCTGATTATTATCAATTCTGAAAATATTTTAATTTAATTTTCATTTTGGTGGAAACCATGATCCATTTTATTTTTTCAAGATTCTTGGATGAATAGGAAGTTCAAAAGAACAGCATTAATTTTCAAATAGAAAGCATTCGAAACATTGTTAAAGTCTGTAAAAAAAAAATATATATATATACAGTACAGACCAAAAGTTTGGACACACCTTCTCATTCAAAGAGTTTTCTTTATTTTCATGACTGTGAAAATTGTAGATTCACACTGAAGGCATCAAAACTATGAATTAACACATGTGGAATTATATATGGAATTATATACATAACAAAAAAGTGTGAAACAACTGAAAATATGTCATATTGTAGGTTCTTCAAAGTAGCCACCTTTTGCTTTGATTACTGCTTTGCACACTCTGGATTACATTCAGTGAAGCATGCCTAAACTTTTGACTGGTAGTGCATGTCTGACATGAAACAATAGAGTATTGTTTATAAAGGTCTCCAACAGGCATGGTGTGAAATAGCTGTGATCCAATAGAGAGCCATAGCAAGGGATTTGGGAGTGTGTAAGTGTTCATTGGTCAGCAGAAGGGCTAATTTGCATATACCATGACCTATATGTGATAGGTGGGAGCTGGAGACACCAGAATCTGCTGCAAGCAGAACTAGTGATGACTGAATGAAGAGCTTTTATTCTCACGTTTCATTTTAAGTGTTTTGTTTGTTTGTTTGTTTGTTGTTGTTCTTGCAGATATGAAGTTCTACTGCAGTTACTTCATGCTTCTGTGCATGATCTGCAAAGTCAGCTGCACAACAACGAAGTACTTCACGTATGAGGAAGACGCACCTGGAACAGAGATTGGAAACCTTTCTCAAGACCTTAAAATAGACCCAGCGGAGGATCCTGAGACTTCATTCAAGTTTATACAGAAGACAAACTCCATCATTCACATGAGGCAAATCGACGGGCTTTTAACAGTGGGAGAAGTCATTGACCGAGAGCAGCTTTGTCACCGATCTCCACGGTGTCTTATAACTTTTGACGTTGTTGCTTTTTCAAAGGAGAAGTTCCAGCTCATTCATGTCGAGATCGAGGTAAAAGACATTAATGATCATTCACCCCAGTTCACACGCAACGAAACGCATTTGGATATATCAGAAAACGCACCTTTGAGCTCACGATTTCCACTGGACGTTGCTGTGGATCACGACGTCGGAGACAACTATGTGCAAAGCTACCAAATTTCACACACAAACCATTTCGCTGTTGAAGTCAGCACTCGTGAGGATGGAGAAAAGTCAGCTGAACTTGTTTTGATCAAGATGCTTGACAGAGAAACCGAAGAGTTTTATACCATCGAGGTGACGGCGACTGATGGCGGGACGCCAGCGAAATCTGGCTTGATGACGGTTTACATCCGAGTGCTGGACTTTAACGACAACAGCCCGACGTTCGAACACAACTCACTCAAAGTCCAGCTCAGTGAAGATTCACCCATTGGCTCACGTGTGCTAAAAGTACACGCTTTTGATCCCGACGCCGGGATCAACGGAGAAGTCGTATACGGCTTCATCGAAGGCTCCCCGAGCGATGTCGCACGTGTTTTCCAGATCGATCTCATCACCGGAGAAGTGACCCTCAAAGACTCCGTCGATTATGAGACCAAAAAGTCGTACGAGTTGCACATCCAAGCCTCCGATCTGGGCGCCAATTCAATATCATCCACCTGTCGTGCTATTGTCGAAATCGTCGATGTGAACGATAATGCGCCGGAGATTAACATCAAACCAATGACTTCCACCAGCGACAGAGTCGCTTTCATCACCGAATCTGCAGCCGAAGAAAGTTTCGTAGCTCTTATTAGCACCTCAGACGCAGATTCGGGTCCCAACGGCTACGTCCAGACCAGTTTAGAAGGACACGAGCATTTTAAGCTGCAACAAGCCTACAGCGACACTTTTATGATCGTAACAACCACAACTTTGGACAGAGAAGCCATTCCAGAATACAACCTAACTGTGATTTCCGAGGATTTAGGAACTCCTCCGTTTAAAACCGTTAAGCATTATACAATTCGCATCACAGATGAGAACGATAATGCACCGATGTTCAGCAAAGCCGTCTATGACGTCTCCGTAATAGAAAACAACATTCCCGGGTCGTACATGACTACGGTGGTCGCACGTGATCTCGACGTTGGGAAAAACGGAAAAGTCTCCTACAGCCTAATCGACAGCAAAACGCCAGACGGTTCGCCGATTTCTACGTTCGTTTCCATCGATCCTCATTCTGGCTCGCTGTACACGTTGAGATCGTTTAATTTTGAGACTCTGAAAGAAGTCGAGTTCGCGGTCAAAGCCAGCGATAAAGGTTTCCCGCCATTATCAAGCACGACGTTAATTCATATCCGCGTGGTGGACGAGAACGACAACTTTCCGTATTTCACCTATCCGGTGTTACGAAACAATTCAGCCGACGTCCCGATTCCCTTTAACGCTCGGAGCGGCTATTTAGCGTTAAAATTGACGGCTCAAGATGAAGACAGCGGTGTGAACGGCGAGCTCAGTTTCCATATTCTAGAAGATGATGCTAAACTATTCTCCGTTGATAAAAACTGCGGCGAAATCGTCTTGAAACAAAAACTCACTGCGCAATGTGGAGACATCCTACAGATTAAAGTTTCGGTCGCTGATAATGGAAGAGAGTCGCTTTCTAGCACAGCAACCGTCCGGTTCGTGGTGACAGACACAGGTGCTCAAGAGGACCAGGTGGTTGTTTTACTCCGATCCAAGGATGAAGAGACTCTAGAGTTTGATGTCTGGACTGCAGTGATTATCGGTTTCGCTGGATGCTGTGCGCTGTTGCTGACTGCAATTATCATCCTCACCGTGACTTGCACCATCAAACGAAGGCGAAGAAACTTTGGGAGAGATGGCCTGTACGGATCAACCCCGCTTTCCAAGAACAACCCTGGCAGTTCAAACATTTATGGAGGCCCTAATGCCTTCCTCAGGAGCGAAGGCGATTCAATGCAACCTCTGTATGAAGATAAAAGCATGGATTTTGAGGAAAAGGTGAGTGATTTTGGCTGCTGTTTTGATGCACATATACATTTCTGCCAGCATACTAACTTTGAGCTTTTGTTTTCATAGCTGTTCCTGCCATGCAAACCTTTTGAGCAAACATTTTTATGGCAAGATGAAAGATACTGTCTACAAAGGAGGTAAGAACGGTTGCAAATTTATTTATTTTTTGTTTACCTGGATAATTCCCATTTTAATTGCTTGACTATACTTTAATAATAATCAAAATAGAAAAATAGTGAGGAACAGTATATATATTATTTAAAAAATATATAATTATTATTTTTAATTATTTTAAAAAATATATTTAAAATGATTATATTCAGATATTAAAGTGTTATATTATGAAAAAATGTAATTGTTATTTTAAATTATTTAAAAAATGTAATTATATAAAAATGATTATATTCTGATTATATAATCAGCATAATGATTTGAGTGACAAATAATCATAAATTTGAAAATGTAGTTTACTTTGATTATTCACAGAGAAATGGTGCATCTGAAATGTCTCTTTATTTTTCGTGATAGTGTTTCTATAACTTTTCAGTGACAAATAAATCATGAATTGGAGAATGAATATGAATCTTAAAATCAGTCACGTGTTCAGAGACACTTATTTACTCGCATTTGATTAGTCATCCGTAAATACTGCATCTGAAATGTTATTTATTTTTCCTTATAGGCCTAAATATCGATTATTTCCGTGTTTAAATGCAATTTTTTTTAAATACTTTTGGGCCTTGTTTTAGTTTTGCAACTACAGCTGACAAATACACATCATTTTGGTCAAAAACGCTCTAAACGTGTTGAATATGCACACAGATCACTTTTTGAGTTTTGTCAGGGTGTAGTCTACAACAGGTCATGAACCGAATGTTAAGCACTGGTCTATTAGTCATGTCCCAGTGAATATAGTGTTTTGTTCTGCAGTGGAATATCAATAATCTGATCGAGTGTTATTCAGCAGTGGCTCACAGATCTGATGTGATTGTATTCGCAGTGGCACCAGCAACACAGATCAGCTGAGCGTGAAGGACAGCGGTAAAGGAGACAGTGATTTCAATGACAGCGACTCTGACATCTGCGGAGCCGCTCAGAAAAGAGGCCTGACGACCTTCCAGCCGCTGGCCAGAGGTGCGGACACTTATCTGACCCTCCAGCTTCACAGGGGTTTCTTTGAGATTGTTGGCTTTCCTGCGAACAGTGATTTTCTTACTCTGTATTTGTCTTGTTTTCTAGAAATAATATCTAAACATTCCTAAATCGCTATACATTTACTTGAAACGACATAATGACTGAAAAAATGATTAACGAAATTAAGTGAGTTTTCCTTAAAACTGAGGAAATAAATCTGCCAAAATAATCTTGTTTTCCCTTAAATTAAGGGTATTTTTCTGACACAGCTGGTGGATTTTTTTTAAGCATAAACTCACTTACTTTAATACTTTTTTTCAGAATTTTAATCTTTTAAATCATTTTGTTTCTCAAAGAGTTAAGATATGTTTAGATATTTCTCATTAAGCAAAAAAAACAACAATTATATATTTGAAAATAAAAAAAAAATTACCAAAAATATTTTGTATTTACATAAACATTATTATGTATTGTAAATATTTTAGGCTATTTTTAAAATATGTTTATGAAAATAGAAATATGCATTTTTTTTTATATATTTTGCCCTCTATATATTTTATTCCAAGAGGATTTCACTGTTTGCAACATATATTTAGCATATATTTAAAATATATTTTAGCCATAAAGAATATATTTATTTAATTATTTATTGAAAAATATTTATATGAGGAAAAACTTTTTTGCATTTTATTAAAATATTTTTTTCTTGATTACTTGATTTACTGGCAAAGAGTAAAAAAAAAAAAAAATAAAAAAAAAAAAAAGTTTTGCAACATGCCTAAAAAAGAAAGAAAAATATATCATCAGTATAATAATTTGAGTGACAAATGAACATGAATCAGGCAAGAAAAAAAACGTGCATTTCAGTGCATTAAATTCCTCTGTCTTTTTCTCTGTAAGGTGCATTCAACAGCGCAGGAGACTGGAAGAGCACTGCTCAGGTTATCCAGACCCGAAACATGCACATCCCGCCTGGCAGCGCATACACCATCGGATTCGCACCAGCGCCGCTTTACAACATGAGCCACGTCACTCCTCATTCCTGGAGAGACAGCCACAGTAAAACCAACATGATGAACACACAGCGCCCCGCTCAGAGCTTCTCAAGGACAGGAACGCTGCCGTCATACTCGGCCCATCAGACCAGAAGAGGGATGACGGGCGTCCAAGAGCAGACTGAGATGGTCAAAGATGTGTTTCTGGGTTCAGATTCATCTGAAGTTGCTACCACTTTTTAAACATCAGATAAGAGTTCAGTCTTGTCCATCGAATCTGATATTTTAGTTGATTATGTGAGCATGACGGACTAAGCAAAACTTTCCCAACAATTTAGCAGTCAGTACTTTTGATATGCAACAAATGAGAGTGTTTTTCCATTCTTTTCTTTTTTTTTTTTTAATTCAGGAAAATATATTTAAGAACAGCCGGTGTGACTTAAATTAACATGAAGATTTTTTTATATATATATTTGTATATTTTTTACTGTCTTTTCCAACCCTTTTTGTATGTTGCTGACTCACCAAAATGATGCATTTTATGTAAATAAGTACTAAACTAATTTAGTTTCTTTTATAGATGTTGTTAGCAATGTGTTTGTATGTATTTAGTAAAAGAGAAAATAAGTAAACTTGTTTAGAATGAGAATTTGATTTTTGTTTTTATCCACAAATATTTATATTTCTACCTAATAGTGTAAAAACTCTCAAATATGTTAAACTTTTTTCTAATTGCACATAGATCCTCATTAAGTGTCTCTCAAAAAAGTTAAATCTCTTCCAAAAGCGCCAAAAAAATAGGGTGTAGAAACAATTTTCACTCAAAAATAGCTACATTTCACCAATAATTGGCACGTAACATTGAATTAAGCATGACATTTTGAAGCAGACAGACAAAAATATAGTGGTCTCTTTTAAAGTGTTCTACAATTAGGTTTTAGAGATGAATGCTTTCCTTGAGTATTTGCTTTTCTTTATTTCCCGGCTTTTTAAGCAGGGCTTTAAAACTTTTGCAAAGACTGTACATATTAATTGTATATCATTTCCTCACCTCAGTGACCCAAATAAAGTACTTAGAAGCCCATTTTGTTGCCTGACCTCTGAGAACGTCTCGTTTAATAGCTTATTAGCTGTAAAAGACACATTAAGTAAAGTCCTCAAATCCAGCCTGTCCGATTATTGCACACACATGGTCTGCTCCGGATTAGCTGCTCTGTAACACAGCACAATAATAACATGTGGAGAATGAGGCTTAGAAAGACACAATCAGGCACATTAGTGGAGTTAAAGAGCTTGCGGTGAGAGATTATATGGCCATCTTCAATTAGCTGCAGTGATATAATACACAATTTGTTTTGTTATTTATGGTCCTGTTCTGTCATTCAAAGCTCACACTGATGACAAATAGATCCATAAATTGTGTCATGCCTCTGGAATAAACTGGTTTGGGCTGTTCTCATGCAGATTTTTTCTATATACAAAGCATGTGGGATTAAACATTTAATATGAAGGTTGTGTAATTCCGGTACGGGAACAACGCAGCACAATAAAAAACACTATGAAACATTCATCATATACAGTAGGTGCTTTCACTCTGAGATGTGAGTTGCGGAGAAAAAATAAATAAGTAAACGGGAACTTTCTTTCATTTGACTTTGGCCTAACAGGATGTTTTCACTCGTGTAAATAACAAGAGGAACTGCAGCATCATCCTTCGTTAGTAATTGCTCATAGCTGATGGGATATGACAGATTTCCAATTGGATATGAAGGGCAAATGCACAAAAAGATCAATAGCACATAAAACGGGTTATTGTTTCCTCTCTTAGTGTTTCCATATAGGTCAGAAGAGAGGCACAGAAAGAGAGCAGGGTTAAAACTACAAGAGTACAGCTAAAGCCCTTCAAAACTCTCCCAACAAGCAGATTTCAACATGTTTAAACATATCTGAGTGAGTTTACAAGACACCAAGATACAGTTCTCCCACACTTAACGAATGTTTCATTTTAAAAAAATAAGTTAAATTTTTTTTGCTTCTATTTTTATTTATTTTAATACATGTGATCTTCATGTGACAGGAAACTTTGTGGTGAGAGTGATAACACAATAGAAATATTAAATGCATCATGTATTCTGTGTCTGTTGGGTAATGCAAGTGCATTTGTCATATTAGAACTCGGATGCTATACATTTCATAACAAACTTGAGATTTTAAACAGCTGTTGCCTGTTTGGGATTTTGAAGAGTTGAGAAAATGGAACGTTTTGTTTCATGACAAACAGTAATTTACTATAAACATTTTTTTTTTTTTTTCATTTTTCCATCATTTCATATAGGAATAGTTGACCAAAAATGAAAACTCTCAGGTCGCTCTGTAGTGAATGGGTGCCGTCAGAATGAGAGTCTGATAAAAACATCACAATAATCCACAAGTAATCCACAGCACTCCAGTCCATCAGTTAATATCTTGAGAAAACTAAATCTTTGTGTTTTTAAGTAACAAAACCACAATTAAGATGTTTGTAAATAAAATCTAAGTCCATAATCCATTATAAAGCTTCCTCCAGTGAAAAAGTGTTCTGGTGTGAATCAGGAGAGAAATCTGCACAGATCAAGCAGCGTTTAAACAGCTCTAAACAAATATGTGGCTGGGTTTTGATGTGAGAGACAACAGAGTATGTTCATCTTTTCACTGGAGGAACGGGATTATGGATTATGGAATTGTATTTTAGTTAAATGCATCTTAATTATGGATTTGTTTTTGTCTTCTCCAGATGTCAACTGATGGACTGGAGTGCTGATGTTTTTTTTATCAGCTGTTTGGACTCTCATTCTGACGGCACCCATTCCCTGCAGAGCATCCATTGATGAAACACTGATGCAATGACACATTTCTACAAATCTGATGAAGAAACACACTCATCCTAACGACCTGAGAGTGAGCACATTTTTAGCATGTTTTCAAGTTAGAGTAACTATTACTTTAAGGCTAAGGAAAAGGATTTGTTCACTCTTGGCTTACAGGCTTGTAGTTTGGCAAATGAGTCTAATAATCTACGATCCTTCAAATGTCTTTATAAAGTGCTCTGATGTTATTTAGATTAAACTAAACAGGCCTCAGCATTTTAAACCATGGGTCTGTTCATCTATAATGAAAGATAATTTATCCATATCATGCATTATGGGCAAAGTAAATTGCTCAATTAATTCTACGTCGGTGAAATAGTTTTGAGTGCATGTAATTATGTTTCATATTTATGCCCATTAAAGAGATGATGTTGAACTTCTACAGGTAGATTATCTGTCCAAACGATGGTGTTTTTATCGAAACAGCAGCTACTAGACATGCATACTTACAAATACCATACATGTTGTGCTTTTCAAGTAGGTTTGTTGATGGTTTTTCATAAATCACAGTGCCATTATACGTAATTATGCACTAGAAAACTTAAAGATTATGGTTGAAATGGCTTGTATGGTAAAGTACATGTTTGGTACTCTATTATTATCATACTTGTATTCTTCCCAAACAAGTGTCTTACTGAGTTTATGGTGAACATAAAAATGTCTTGTCATTACCTCTGACCAAAAAATAACACATTATAACAAATATCATGCATTTTTATCTCATAGTCCTTAGAATCATTATTTATTATTATATTATAACTATTTTTATGGCCATATGGTCAAAAAAAAAAAATATATATATATAAAAGAAAAGCCGGCAAAAAAATAAAAATACATCTTTTGCACAAAATTCTTTACATAAGACATATTACTATTAGTTTATTATAATTTATTAATATTTAATTTTAGTTTTTATGTTTTTGTCATTTTTTATTTTAATTTTGGTTAACGTTTGAGTCATTTTATTTTAGTCACAGTTTTTATACATTATTTCAGTTAGTTACACTAAATTCAAACTAAATAGGTTTTATATTTATACAATTTTATTGTATTTCAAGTAACGAAAATGTTTTTAATGCTTTGGGTTTTGGTTAACTAAAATAACCCTGGTGTGTACTGTACATATGCTTACAAACAGGAAATTTAATAAACAAAAAATAAGAAATATAAGAAAATAAAATGAACACAAGAAGTACTAAAATGTACAAGCATGCCTCCCACAATAATGTGGTAGAAATACAGTATGTCAAACAGCCATTTTATGTCAACATTTTTAATCTAGGCAGGATTAGAAACTGAAATTGCTTTTTAATGAATGTTTCTTCTCATGAAGCATTGATTGAATGAGCAAAAACGAGTTTCAGCTTTCAAGTGTGTGGTTCTCGTGTAATTGCCAGCACTAGTGAGGCCCATGAGAACAAGATCTTGCAATACTTACTAAAGATGAATAGCATTGCCGTTCTCTAAAAGCAATTTTTAACCAAATTTCTGTTGCAGAAATATGTCATTTTTAGCTCTCCCCATGGTTCGATTGGTAAAGGAAATATCACGCAAGAGCCTCTTCGGGTTTGCCATGCATAAACAAACAACTTTCATAATATTCACTTTTTTCCCATTTCAGATATGTACAGCTCATATTTTAATTAAAGCTGTGCCTATAAAGACAAATCATGAAGCAGATTTATAGTAACAGAATGAAAACATTTTGAAAATGTGATCCCCCTCAGGTCATTTAAGATCAGGATGAGTTTGTTTCTTCATCAGGTTTGTAGAAATGTAGCATTGCATCAGTGTCTCATCAATGGATGCTCTGCAGTGAATGGGTGCCGTCAGAATGAGAGTCCAAACACCTGATAAAAACATCACAATAATCCACACCACTCCAGTCCATAAGTTAACATCTGGAGAAGACAAACGCTGCTTCCTCAAGTCAAAAAGTCCATCTGCTGTTGTCTCTCACATCAAAATCCAGCCACTGATTTGTTTAGAGCGGTTTAAACGCTGCTTGATCTGTGCAGATTTCACTTCTGATGCAGACCAGAACACTTTTGCACTGGAGGAAGTGTTATTATGGATTATGGACTCATATTTTAGCCATTTTTAGCAATGGTTTTGTTAAAAAAAATGTCTTAATGATGGATTTGTTTCTTACAAATACAAAATTTTGTCTTCTCAAGATGTTAACCGATGGACTGGAGTGCTGTAGATTATTGTGATGTTTTTATCAGCTGTTTGGACTCTCATTCTGACGGCACCCATTCACTGCAGAGCATCCATTTGCAAACAAATGATGTAATGCCAGATGTCTGTGAACCTCAGTGGGGAAAGTTTTTGCCTTTGCTTTGTTAAATCTTGAAAAACAGAGAATGCAACTTTAAAATAACTTATTGGGGGTGTCAAACACAATTTAACACATGAGGTTATTTTAAGGATATAAAACAAACAGTGCGATAATATGTTTTCTCAATTGTGTTGATGATGCTGTATGCATATTTATGAATTTTCAAAAGCAGTGCTCTTCATCTCACTCACACGTCTCCATAACAATACAACACTCTGTCCTATTTTCATCACATCCAATTAAACCGATATCACATTAAATGCAGTTTCTCAAACAGCTTCAGTTTGAAAGGAAGCTGAATGTGTTTTACACTCACATTATTGAATGGGGGGAAAAAATGAATCTCTATTTTAATGGTGGATATTACTGATAATGGTATCCAGTGTACTATGAGTAAATGAAGATGAAGGGTTGATGGGGATGAGTGGCTCTGCCCTAGATAGCTCAAAATCAGGACAATCAAAACACATCATGTGATCAAACTATTGAAACAGCTGCACGGTTTAATTATTACACAAGTCTTTAGAGCTTATCACAGGAGTCAGCATGGATTTGCATTATTATTATATGTGCTCTGCTGAAAAAAATAACAAAAACAGAATAACAGAGCATTTGCTAATTAATACCTTAATAACCAACGGCTTCTGTGACTGATGCAGCCAACAGTTCCCAGGTTCCCAGAATGTTAGTTCATATTTTTATTTTAATCTATACTTAAACACACACACATATAGTGGCCAAAATATATATTTTAAATGCATTTATTAGACACAAAAAGGGGGGGGGAGAGAGAGAGAGAGAGAGAGAGAGAGAGAGAGAGAGAGAGAGAGAGAGAATGGCCAAGGAAAAATATTTACACAATTATTACACAAACATTTTAGCTGTTTGAGAACAGAAACCATACACTAAAACAAACACCACTCGTTTCATCATTCCCCTCTTGTGTGCTTATAAACTGGGATGAAAACACCGAGAGCAGTATTTTGCAATCACGTGAAAAAGTCAACACTGCCACCAAGTGGTAAAAAATGTAACAGCAGTGGGTCAGTCTTGTGGAAATATTTTTGTTGACCATTGTTTTATCTCAGAAAAGAATACAATGAAATAATTCATCTCACCTCTAGGCCGGAAAAAAGATAAAAGTGTGAAGATCTTGACAAGCCAAGACGATAGATAGATAGATTTAAAATGAATTGAAACAGTTCAGAATAGAAAACGATTAAACGTAGAATACAGTGCAATCAGTTCAGATGCAGCACAGAGCTCATTCAGTAAATGCACAGCTAAATAGATGAGTTTTGAGTCTGGATTTAAATGTGACTAATGTTTTAGCACATCTGATCTCTTCTGGAAGCTGGTTTCATCTGTGGGAGCCATTAATAGCAAGAAAGAAAGTTCTGGCACATCCAAATGTTAATTTCATCAATGCATTGGCAGAGGGAGTCAATGGGGCTGTAGTCATTTGGAGATAAGGCTAGGTAAATCTGGGTATCATCAGCATAGCTGTGACAGGCAATTTGGTTCTTTCTCATTATTCGACTTAGTGGGAGCATATACAGGCTGAACAAGAGCGGTGCTAGAATCGAGCCTTGTGGGACTCCGCATGTCATGGACGTCCAGTTAGTCTCATGCTCTCCTAGACTCACATAATAGCCTCTCCCTTCTCAGTATGTAGTAAGCACACTTATGAAAAAATATTTTGATGGTCAGAAGTGTGTCAAGATAGCAGGTTGATAATTTAAGGTACTGTACTATCTCTTCCAAAATTTTGTTATCACTTGTCTTAAAAACAGACAGTAACTTATTTTTAAATTGGGGTCGAATCTGTCTGTCCTCTGCATAACTTGAGGATGTGCTAATCACCTTCCAGATATTACTGATCTTCTCAGACAATAAGGAAGCAAACTCATTGCATTTGCAGTCGGAGAGCATTTCACTGGGAATCTGACTTGGGGGGGGTTTGTTAGTCTCTTAACAGTATAAAGAGTGTGAGTGTTGTTAAAGTTACTGTTCAAAGGTTGAGAAGAAACTCTGTCTAGCTGTGGCTAGTTCCACATTGAAAGATTGAAAAGTATGATGTTTACAAAGACAATATTTAACACCCAGACAAATCTAACAACATACACTTCTGAGGTAACTGGTTTAGGTTCCTAACAGTGAAAACACTGCTGCAAAAACATGGAAACAATGTGCATTATGATTGCGCTTTTAGCTTAATTCATTCTATTTTAAATAGTTTCACCACAGTTTGCAAATCAGTTTCTGACAGTTCTATAGAAAATCAGTTGAGAGCATCCAGTCTCTTATACCAGTGAATGTTCAGTTTATCATACTGTAACAAATATTTGGGCAATTATTTTTGTGGTTGCATGCACATATGTTTAATTGTTTGAACAATATTATTGCTAAGGACAATTTAGTAGTCGCAGGATATTGGTAGGGACATGTCACAGCATCTCTACTCAACTCTACACACTTGATTACAGTATGTGTAGAATGTAATGTCCATCTGCATCCTGGAGGTTTAAATCTTATTCGGCCAACAGAGGGAGCTCACACATCTCAGATTAGCTTTATTGCTGTCGAATAAAATATACTGATGGTATAAGGCACGAAATGGCCTATTTTTAAATCTCCTGTCATTTATTTAGAAGATATTGTGAGGAGGAGGAGATGAGAGCAGAGGCGCGGACATCGCTGCCGTGTCTCATTGTTTTTTTGCAGACATGACCCATTTTAGGGGAAAAAGAAACACCTAGTCAACATTTCAGTAGTGCAGCCTCAAATGAGATACGACTTGTGTCAAAATAATATCCAAGTATGCAATATAAAAGTCTATTAGAAGCCTGGAATAGTGTTTTGTTGTTGTTGTTGTTGCTCCTTTCACTTTGTGTTTTTTTAAGTCTGAACAGTGAATGTGCACTTGAAGTCTTCAAAACACATAGCAATCATAGAAAGCATGGTAATATAAGGGGATTTGTTGTGAAAATGAAGAGAAGCCTCTAAGTGCCATCTGAAAATTTCTTCTAAAATTTGTATTAGTTTTCTCAGGCTCCTATGTTTATGTTCAGTTGTTTCACTTTAATGGAAATGACTGAACCTACACTCATAGGAGCCTGAGAAAATGCTTAATTTATAAGATCATTTCAAACAGCACTTAGAGGCTATTACATCTACTGTTTGTTAATCATGAACCGGAAAAGTCATGGAAACTTGTTGGTGTGGGAAGCCTTAAAAACACTGAAAAAAACGGGAATAGAAACGTAGAAATTGCTAGTAAATTAAGCAAATAATTACAAAGAAACTGCAAGTTCAAGTTTTGAAATAGATTAATATAGTCTGTAATAATGCATGTAATAATACAAGTGATTTTATTTCCAAAAACACCATAGTCGTTCCCTCTCTCTCATCATTAATTACACACATCGTCTAAGAAGCTACAGATCACCAATCTTTATTTCACCAATGTGCACTTGGACAAACAAGCCTAGAGCCCATTGTCACATCCTTTTATGCTTTGAACAAAATACATCTTTTTGATTGGCTTTGAGGATGATTGGAGTTGAATTTTTTATGCGTTCAGACCTAATGACCAACAATTATGACTCACCTTCTGTCATCTTCGGGTGTCTGTGGCAGCTGGAAAGCATTGTTCTCTGAAGTGTTAGAAATGTGAATGTGTGCAGTGTCATAGAAGACACACAGTCACTTCACTGACTGGCTCGTTCATGTTGAACGCAAAACTGGCAAGAGCTGGCAGGAATCAACTGTTCAGATCCAATCAGCAACAACGGATGCTCTGCGGTGAATGGGTGCCGTCAGAATGAGAGCTGATAAAAGAACACAATAATCCACAAGTAATCCACAACACTCCAGTCCATCAGTTAACATGGAGAAGACAAAAGCTGCATATTTGTATGAAGTAAATCCATCATTAAGACGTTTTTAACTTCAAACTGTTGCTTCCAGTTAAAATATGAGTCCATAATACATAATAACTTTTCCTCCGGTGAAAAAGTGGTCTGAATCAGGAGAGAAATCTGCACAGATCAAGCACTGTTTACAAACCAAAACTGCTTTAATTAACATGTGGCTGGATTTTAATGTGACAGACGACAGGAGATGGACATTTAAAGGAATAATTTGCTTAAAAATGGAAATATGCTGAAAATGTACTTACCTTCTGGCCATTTTTGTTTGAGGGAGTTATTAGCAAGTAAACTAAATGTCATGTTTGTGTAACACCTTGGAGTACTAATACTCGTAAATGGAAAAATTTTAATATAGCTACACATTTTCTTTTCTGTTTTTCTGTACAACCATTTGCAGGCATGGCCTTGTCATTATTTCCATTTTTCCCATAGCAAAGGACAAAAACTGAATACACGCATTTGCTGGCTTGCACAGTTTCATGTCCTTGGATGCAATCCATGCCTTTGTTGTTGTTGTTTCTCTGCTCTCAGTATTCAGTCCCGATGCACTCCAGATTTGGAGATGCCCCTAATTGCTTTCTCATTGTGACTAAGAACAAGATGCTTTTCATATGAGGAATGATGTGACTGTCAGATTCACTAGCATCAGGCTGTCATCCACCTCCACACTCAGAACAAGACATGAGTTTATTCTAGTGCAGGCCTGACCGCGGTGCTTTTGTTGACTTTGACAAATGTGGTGAAGGTTGTAAATCTATCTATCTATCTATCTAAATGTAATTGTTTTCACAATGAACAGATTTAAGCTGATTCTAAATGATTTTAATAAATGCATTTTGAAGCTATTATTATTTAACTGAAATCAAGTAGATGCAAATAATTAATAATAAACTGTGGCATTTATTGATGTGATTTTTTTAAGTGCATAAATCTTACCTGTTTCATGTATACATGACTGACAAATATGTATTGCAAGTTTATTAGTTTGTTTTGGTTAAAATGTGTGATCCAAATGCAATCCAGATTCAAAAATCTTAAATATGGGCCTAAATATTATGTTTTTTGATTAGATTATGTTCTGTTTTGGGTCATAGTGCACTTCCTCCACTCTCTTAATATCCAAATTGTTGACTGATTTTAGGATGTGGTGGCTGTTTTGAAAAAAAGAGAAAAAAATACAGGAGCAGTTTATTTTTATGTTGCAATAACAGCAAAAAAAGCAAGCAATGGGGTAAAAGCATGGCCATGTGACAGTGACTACAGGTGGAGCCCCACAGAGACAGTGATTGCTGTTGATGCTGCACAGATGTGAAGGACCGCAGATGGTTCAGCAGCACAAACGCCTGATACTCGGGGGACTGAAAATGAAAAATATATATTTATTCATATACACTTGCACATTTATATAAAACAGCCTACACAAGTGTGAATTCTGTGCTTTCTCCGGTGAGATTCCCCAGTGAGATTTGCTCCCTAACAAATCTTAGAAGTCGACACCTGTAAAGATTTGCAAGCAAACACTGCTGTTTTCATGTTTGCACAAGAAATATCCCAAACTATTATTAGCATGATTCTTCCTGAAGAAAGAGCGTAATATAATATATTCTTTCACCCATAACAAACAGTTTTGCACTAAAAAGCAGTAAGATGTACACTTGCCAATTTTGGGCCAGTTTGGGATTATAAATGATGCCAATAATTGACTTGGCTGATTGATAAAAGTGTTTTTGTTGTTGTTGTTTTCTTGTATCATTTCCACAGTCTCCAGACAGCCAATATTTTTAATGAATTTTGAGTACATATTGCCTAAATGTTCATGTTGATTTTGACAATTTTGTGCACTACACGTTTCCCATTATTTATTTTATTTTATATATATATATATATATATATATATCGCTATTCGCAGCTCTACTCTCTACATTTCAGCATTAAATCCATTAATAAAAGATTTTATATTCATGCACTCTGTCGACATCTTGTCAAATCAGAATCTCATGCATAAGGGAAATGGCATTTTTTTCTTATTATTATTGTTATCAATTTTTTATCAGGTTGCCTGGAAACAAAGTCATGTTTACAATTTACAAAGTTGATACAACAAGCTCTTTTTGGGGAACAAGTTCACCAGTGACATTAAATCTTTGAAAGAGAGTTTGCTTTGAGTTACTTAGTCGCACGTAAACCTGTGCATTATGCTTTATTTAAAATTAAATCATCAGGATTTACACTACCGGTCAAAAGTTTGGAATAATTACAGTTTTCAATGTTTTTTAGTCTCCTCTTCTTACCAAGGCTGCATTTATTTAATCAAAAATACAGTGAATTATTAGAATTCAAAAAAACTATTTTCTACTGTAATAAATTATAAAATGTCATTTATTCCTGTGATGTAAATCTGAATTTTCAGCATCATTACTCCAGTCTTCAGTGACATGATACTTCCTTTAACACACATTTACTGCGGGGTTTTTTTAGGGATTTTCAGAACAACCATTTTTTGGAGACACCATTACTTTTTTTTTTTCCATTGCAGTCTATTATTGTGCTCTAATCTGTTTCAGATAAACCCTCCTCCGAAAAGCACATAAAACAAAATGAACTAGTGCTTCTAGACATCGCCACAAGCATTAAAAAATCCATATCAGTCAACCACTATGAAAAAGCCTCATTCTCTGAGACTCTAGTCTACATCTAGTCAAAATCATAACCCCACGCAGGGAAACGGCATATTTCATGCTGTGCACAAGTGATATGAATGTGTGATATGAATATGAAGCAGTTTCTGTATTAGTTGCATCTGCTTAATATAATGGACAGAAAATATAAATGGCTCTTAATTACAGATGCATCAGAGAAGTGTTAATGTGTAGTTTTATTACATACGGAGCACACTATCACCATTTTACCCTTTTGCGCATGATTGAGTAAATGCTGCATCACTGCACAATGCATAACTAGAATTCAGTAGCATTCATACAGCCTCGGGCCATCCAAGATTAAGCTGAGTTAGTTTCTTCATCAGATTTGGAGAAATGTAGCGTTGCATCAGTGTCTCATCAATGGATGCTCTACAGTGAATGGGTGCCGTCAGAATGAGAGTCTGATAAAAACATCACAATAATCCACAGCACTCCAGTCCATCAGTTAACATCTGGAGAAGACAAAAGATGCATGTTTGTAAGAAACAAATTTATAATTAAGACATTGTAACTTAAAAATAAAATATGCTAAAACATCATTCCATAATACCGTTTCCTCCATCTCCTGTTGTCTCTCAAATCAAGATTCAGCCTCATATTTGTTTAGCGCTGTTCTCGACTGTTTTGGACTGTAAAAGTTGCTTGATCTGAGCAGATTTCTCTCCTGATTCAGACCAGACTTCTTTTTCACTTTTTAAATGTCTTGATTTGTTTCTTACAAACACACATCTTTTGTCTTCTCCAGATGTTAACTGATGGACTGGAGTGCTGTGGATTATTGTGATGTTTTTATCAGACTCTCATTCTGACGGCACCCATTCACTGCAGAGCATCCATTGACGAGACACTGATGTAACGCTACATTTCTACAAACCTGATGAAGAAACAAACTCAATTTAATATTGAAAGTCTTGAGGCTGAGCGCATTTTCAGCAAATTTTCATTTTTGGCTGAACTCTCTTTACTCTTTCAGTTTTCTTCATCATTTTCACTCCTTTTTTTAATCTGGTTTCTAAAGTGTATGTACAAAGTCAGTTCTCAGCAGGTGTTATAAACAGCCCAGGTGTCTTGTTTTATTATTCCACACTTAAGCTTTGCTTGAAAAAGCATGCATGTGCTGTCTGTCTTTAAATATAAATGACACTGGCTTTGCTGTCTAATGCCAGATATGCAAAACAAACACAATTACATTTAGGTATATCAACTTGCATGAACATCAAATATCTTATATTATATATTTTAATGATAGCACAATTTACATATGAGGTCCCTGGGGTCTGGAAAGCCCTGATCTAATGCAATGACAATCCATAAGTATGACTCAAGTGTCCAAATACTTTTAAGGCCACTGCAGTGGTCATTTTTTCTCTCTCTGACCCTTGCATAACAGTGTTTGATTTGTTAAATGTGATTCATTTTAATTCATCATCATGATCATCATAAAGCAGTGTTTTGTTCTTCCCCCTCCCACATTTGTGGGATGTAGCTGTTGCGATTTCCGAGTCATCGTCATGTTAGTCAGAGAAATGGTTGCCTGACGAGCATCACCGCATACACTGGGCTCCGGGAACCGAATTAAAATGTAAATACAGCAACAGAATCAACACATATTTCCAGATGAGATGCGCGCTTTTCTCTGCGGTGCACGCGGGTAAGATGAACAACATTTGCATGGACTCTTTGGGAATAGTCTTTAGGCTACTTATTGTTTGATATCGATCGATTGCAGTACGTGGCGATGGAGAAGTTATTGGCAAACTCGGTGCTATTCGAGATTAGAGCGCGTGCATCAGTGGCATAGCGTGATGTCTTGCTGTTTGTCAGACAGAAAGAATAACCCTCGAACAGGAAAATATGCAAATGAAAATCACAAGCAAGCAAGTGAATCTGTCATCCTCGTGCGAGAGAGAGAGAGAAGGCGTTTAACGTCGTTCAACTTTTCCCCAGCTATCAGTCTAGTTATTGTAGATGTACTCTGGAGCGAGCTCATAGTGGTTAGATTTCAACAATGCGATAATGCAGTCATTCATTATTGCAAAATAAACCCCGACAGGACTGTATGTCACCAGGAAGAGGTTTGTTTTGTGATAACGACCCGCTGGCTGTGTATTAACACGCTTACTTGTCAGTTAAATAGCCAAAAATGAAATATTGATCTGAGCCAGGTTATTGTATTATTTTACTTGCAGCTAAAAAATTAGTCAGTTGCTGTAGTAATGCAACGTTAGTAGACTGATAGGTTATTAGCCTGTTAATATGAAATAAATAGTTAATTTAATTAATCTGGTCTAAATAACTAACGCTGCATCCTCTATTTGCGTTCGTTCTAATCCAACTGCATGTCGATATTCCGACCGATGTTTTTGTTTGTTTGTTTTTGATTTGAGTAATTATAGTACTTAAAATTTTGAGTCAAAAGATGGCGCAATTAGTAATTAGTGTAAGGATCAAATTTAGCTATATGAATTGGTGCGTTCAAGTCCTACTGCAAAGTTCATATTTACGTGTGGCGAAGTCGTAATTATGACGTAAAGTGCATTTACATCACTTCTTCTTTAGCAAGATGGCAATTACAGATTTTTTTTTAACCAAAAAAATACAGCTAGGTATTTTACCTCATATGAACTGATGAATAAAAAAAGTGCATTGTAATTGTACAATAATCATATTTTGTACATGCATATTTTTTTTTTTTTTACTGTCAGCCATACACGTGATCCATTGCATCAACCGTGTTTTATCACCAGCACACCCCCAGATCAGAACTCATTTTAATTAAGACATTCTCTCATTCAATTCATAAAAACAATCTTTCTGACATGACTTGAATGCACCATTAGTTCACTATGTGCACATTCAAGCATATGCCTACATAAATAGCCTAGGCAATGTTTATATTAAATGATTAACCCTTTTACCTATAAGGTGGGATTAAAGCTACCATACTGAGTGTTGCAATTTCTGCATATTCATTGAAATAAAAGTGGATGGTCTGCTCCTTACTGAGTCAGAACTGTAGCACTGAAGCAGTGGCTTTTGTCTCATGTAACACAGATGTCAACATGCATATCGCTTGTTTTGGCTTTAGTATATGTACAGCTGGCAGCAGTTAGCCTACAGTTATATTTGATCCCACTGTGTGTCTTCAACAATATGAGATAGACACATCTAGATGCTGTTCAGTACAGTGTCTCTCAGCTGGTTCTGCTTCAGGTCCTACATCGTTCTTCAAGTGGCGACACCACTTTTTATAAAGAAACTAGGAAAATGTTCCTAAAATCAAACACTGAAATGCATTTAAATGAACTGCACAGGCCCAACAATATGCAACAAGTCTTAATATTATATAAGCTAACTGGTTTCTAAATATTTATTGAATTTCAGTGCATTTAGAGTCGTATTTTAATATATTAAGTCTTGTTTTAACAAGACAAAGAAAAAATCTGCTTTTGGACAAGAAAAATAATCTTAATTTATTTCCCTCGCTCCATTGCCAGATTTCTTCTTGTTTTAAGCAAGAAACACTTAATTGTGATGCATGTTTAAGAAAACAAGACTTGATACCTAAAGTCATTTTGCTTCTCAAGTAAATGTATCTTAATTAAGAATTATATTTGTACTGGAAAACAAGAAGAAAATATTTTTTGCAATGCATCTGTCCTAATTGATTGGCAAGAATTTTACAAGATTTGTCCCCACTTTTAAATTTCACTTTATAATTTCGATATTATGCATGCTTATATATTTATTTTGTGCTTAGGTTTAACATGCTGAATTGATATTATTCATGAATTAACATAGAATTTTTCTCTTTTCAGATGACAGCACACAATATCTTCTCAACCACCATCAATCGTCATGAACATGCATATGTGGATATTGTCCATACTGTCTTTTGCCAAGTTTTTCACCTTAATTGAGATGTTAGACATTTATGGGGATATATGTACAGGCCTGTGCGTCTGCGAAGATAGAGACGGGATTTTTACAGCCAGCTGTGAAAACAGAGGAATTACCAATCTGTCAGAGGTAACACCTTTACACTTCACTGCTTATCATCTTCTGCTCACAGGGAATCTGTTAAAGAAAGTCTCCCTCGACGATTTCGTTCAGTATGACGGACTCACCATCTTACATCTAGGCAACAACGATATATCCGAAATCGAAGGTGGGGCTTTTAACGGACTCCAGGGATTAAAGCGACTGCATCTAAACAATAACAAAATCGAGGCACTAAAGGACGACACGTTCCTCGGACTTGAAAGCCTGGAGTACCTACAGATTGACTATAATTATATTAGCCACATTGAAGCGAAAGCCCTTAGCAATTTACGTCACTTAGAGGTGCTCATCCTCAATGACAATTTACTATCCACTCTGCCAAACAACATCTTTCAGTATGTTCCTTTAACTCATCTCGACCTAAGAGGCAATCAACTCAAAGTGCTTCCCTATATCGGCCTTCTGGAGCACCTGAGTCACATTGTGGAGTTACAGCTTGAAGAAAACCAGTGGAATTGTTCTTGCGAATTAATTGCGCTAAAAGCCTGGCTTGAAAGCATATCTTACACAGCTTTGGTCGGAGATGTGGTTTGCGAGACTCCCTTCCGATTGCACGGACGAGACCTCGACGAAATCTCAAAGCAAGAGCTGTGTCCCCGCAGAGCCATCGCCGAATACGAAATGCGTGCAGAACCGGCTCACAGCAGCGAGATCCTCTACAAAACCACGTCAGCGACATTCACAGCAGGATTTGCATCCTCGACTATCTTGCGTGCCACAAAAAGCAGCCGTTTATCAGGAAAACTTCGCGTTAAACCCACTTCGCGCTCGTCTTCAAGCAAGCCGCAGAATTACGGGCCGATGTTGGCCTACCAAACCAAATCTCCGGTTCCTCTAGACTGTCCCAACGCATGCACATGCAATCTCCAAATCTCAGACCTCGGGTTGAACGTTAACTGCCAAGAACGGAAAATCGAAAGCATCTCGGATCTAGATCCCAAGCCGTACAATCCAAAAAAGATGTATCTAACCGGAAACTACATCTCCTCGGTGTGCAGTTCTGACTTCAATGGTGCAACCGGATTGGATTTGCTCCATTTAGGCAACAACCGAATAGCCATCATTCACGATAAGACATTCGGCCAACTTATACACTTAAGAAGGCTTTACTTAAACGGCAACTTAATCGAGCGGCTCACCGATGATATGTTCTACGGTTTACAAAGCTTGCAGTTTTTGTATTTGGAGTATAACGTTATACGAGAGATCGCGGTTGGCGCCTTCCAGCAGGTGCCCAACCTTCAATTACTGTTTCTCAACAACAACCTCCTCAAGACTCTACCACTGGGCGTCTTTGATGGATTAAGTCTGGCTCGATTGAATCTGCGCAGTAACCACTTACGAACTCTTCCGGTCGGCGGCGTCCTCGAAGACCTAACGTCGCTGGTGCAGATCGATCTCTTCGAAAACCCTTGGGATTGCTCGTGCCTCGCGGTGGAGATGAAAAACTGGTTGGAGCAGCTCAGCACTGGTACAGTGGTGAACAGTGTCGTTTGCGAGTCTCCACTGAGTCTCTCAGGAGAGGATTTGCGATACGTTCACGCGTCTCATCTCTGCCCGGAAAGCTCAAACGTGCAATCTTCCGTCGTGCCGCCCTCGGAGGAATCCTTTCCTGGTAGTACAATCACTTTAGAAACAGCCTTGGATTATGACACGCAACATCCCGCGGTCCCCCTTTCTGTTCTTATACTCGGTTTGTTGCTCCTTTTTATATTATCCGTGTTCGTGGCCGCTGGATTGTTTGCGGTCATAATGAAGCGGCGTAAAAAGTCTGAACGCCTAGCTTCGGTAACCACCAATGCGAGCTCTTTCAATGCAGTTTACACCGATAGAGCGAAGTCTAGAACATCGGCGGGTAATGTCTACGAATACATCCCACCCGCAACAGAAGGCGCTGCGAAAAACGGCCCCTATAGTGAGGGAAG
The DNA here is from genome assembly GCF_963082965.1 of Carassius carassius. Classification (NCBI taxonomy): domain Eukaryota; kingdom Metazoa; phylum Chordata; class Actinopteri; order Cypriniformes; family Cyprinidae; genus Carassius; species Carassius carassius. Next base: position 31,138,486 of record NC_081773.1, on the reverse strand, counting down.
CGCAATCGAGAGTTACAGAGATTTCGAAGAACTCAATAGAGTTCTGGCATCCAATTTGGATGAAGACATCGGGAGCAACGCGATAAGCTCAGAGTTCAGCGCTGGCACTCCAGACACGCTCAACAGACACTCTCCTCTGTTGGACGACAACTACTTTTACAGAGATATCTTGGCTAGGGACCAGCAGGCCTCTTACAGGGATAATTTAGCATGTAAGCATGGCACACATGCATCAGCTCACTGCACGCCGGACTTTGATGTGAGACATCAATTCTTGAATCCGGAAAGAGTAGAGCAGACCATGGTGTACTGCTCGACACCAACCACCGTCTACATAGAGCCCAACAGAAGCGAATACTGGGAACTGAAAGCCAAGCTTCATTTCGAACCGGACTATTTGGAGGTTCATGAGAAAAGGGCGACCTTCACACAGTTCTGAAATATGGATTTTGGATATGGATCTGAGAGATAGGTGAATCTCACTAAAATATGATTGCACTTCAAAATTCAAAATTCAATTGTTTTTATATTTTCAATTAAATATCATTTTATATTTATAAATGTACATTTTATTATTGTTTTGCAAAAAGAAAATGAAGCCTAATTATTACTATGATTTTTTATTTATTAATTTTATTTGTTTTTTATTTCATTAAATCTTTCCCCTTTTCCATTTTCATTTTGCCATAAAAGATAAATCAAATAAATAATAATAATAATAATAAATAATAATAATAATTCTCTAATTCTCACTGATCTGGAATAAATAATTTAACAAATTATCTATACATCATATTTATAATTTGTAAATTGTATAAAGATTTTCCATAAACAAAATGAAGCCTAGGTATTACTATAATTTTTTTTCATTTATTAATTTTCTTTTGCATTGTGACATTTTGTGGGACAGTTAAGCAAATTATATAATTCGATTCAATTCAAGTTTATTTGTATAGCACTTTTCACGATGCAAATCGTTGCAAAGCAGCTTTCCAGAGAATTAAATTTCTACAATACGTTTAGTTGTATGTGATGTACATATGGCAGAAATGTACGATAAAATTCAGATGATGACGTAATCATACAGACGATAAACACTATTAACAGCAATGATTATATGTTGTTAAAATTTGGTAGTTTGTTGTTTCATAAACTACCAAATTTTAGATATACTATATATATATATATACTGTATATTTCTAATGCAATTTTTTTTTTTATGAGATTCGCACCATATTCTCATACATATCATGCAACGGAAAGATAAATACGAGCTTCTTTTATACTTCTGTATCATCTGTCTACTCTAATGCATTCTGAGGTCCATGATTGATCTCTATGTGTGAATATAAAAGTGCCACTTGTCTTAAAGATGTTGTGACCGTTCACATTTATATCAAGGCTTTTCCTCACTTTTGATGAAAGGGACGATCTGTTTCATTGTGTTTATGTGCACATTCTTACCAGTGTACTTATCGATTCTGCAGATCTTTGCACTTTTTTTGCATTGGTTAAATTATATCAAGAAGAATATTTGCTAACATTTATATTGACAGTCCTGGCAGGCAAACCAACTACTTTATTAATTAGCAATGCTGGGAAAATTATTTTTTGTTCCTTTTGCAAATTTCTGAGTTTGTGTGCATTATCTAAAAGGCATATGCAGTCAAAGCACAAAATGTACAGTATATACCCTACAGCCTACAGCTCACAGTGGCTGTGCAATATTGTAAACTCCCTTTAAATGTTGGTGGCGTTTGTCCACCCACGTTGTCTAATAAGAAGCGCCATGAGAGCGGTCATGCACGGGAGAAGACAAGACCACTACAGGGAAAGTGTGAAAGCCAAAAATCCCTTCCCCCTCCCTATTTTCCTTCAGTTTTCTGATGTGTGACTCAGTGAAGGAAACAACAGCCCAAGCCTCTTTTTACACAAGGGTTTGTTATTCACCAAATGCCAATGAAAATTTCATGCAGGGCTTGAGGCGTTCTGGAGAGGTTGTTATGCAAAAACAGCAGTCTGTACAGGATTTTGACTGAAAATAGCAATTATTTTATGGATTTATAAGTCACTGTCATGACTATCATATTGTGTCATTTCTGTGTTTACATGTGCAAACCCAATGAATTACAGACTAAACAAAGTATCTCAGTTTTTGTACTGATTTTGTCTTCAACAGATTGCAATATCCAGTATATTTGGAGCAGAGGTTCTTATATTTAATCTCACAATAATAGACAGATACCATATGGATATAAGTCCAAGCTAGACAGTCAGTTTTTGCACTGAAATTTTGTCTTGAACACATTGCGATATAAAGTATACACTGCCATTTACAAGTTTGTGAACAGTAAGATTTAAAAAAATGTTTTTACCATCTTCTGCTTACTAAGGCTGCACTCAAAAACACAGCATTTTTTATATTGTGCAATATTATTCCAATTTAAAATAGCTGTTTTCCATGTGAATATATGTTACAATGTAATTGATTTCTGTGATGCAAAGCTGAATTTTCATCAGCAGATACTCCACGTTTTCCTCCAGAAATCATTCTAACGTGCTGATTTATTATAAATTTTCAAAACAGTGCCATGTAATATATATATTTTTTTTAAACCTGTAATACTTTTTTCCCCAGGATTTTTAAAGCACAGTTTAAAAGAAGAGCATTTATTTATTTATATATTTATTTTAATAAAAAAAAAAAACTTTTATTCAGCAAGTATAGGTTAAATTGCTAAAACGTGATGGGAAAGGCCTATGTTGTTAGATTTTGTTTTTTAAATAAATCCTGTTTTTTTTTATTTACTTTCTATTTATCTGTCAATTCTGAAAAATAAAATGTAGTATGACTGTTTCTACAAAAATACGAAGCAGCACAACTGTTTTCAACATTGATAATAATCAGAAATGTTTCTTGAGCAGTTAATCATCACATCAGAATGATTTCTGAAGATCATGTGACACTGAAGACTGGAGGAATGATGCTGAAAATACAGCTGTGCATCACAGAAATAAATTACACTTTACATCGTATTCACATAGAAAACAGCTGTTTTAAATTGGAATATTTTTTCACTGTTTTTCACCCTTTATTTTGGATCAAATAAATGCCGTGCTGATGAGCAGAAGAGAACATTAAAAATCTCACTGATCCCAAACTGCAGCAGTATGAAGCAGATGTTGCTATATTTAATCTCATAATAACAGACATACATTATAAGGACGCTTGCTTCAACCAGGAATGGAAAATATTGGTAAAACATTTCAGCTGCTACAACTGGACACAATAACAAGTTCTCCAATAGTCCAGTTCTGCTCTCAAGTAAGAAAAACCCTGTCAAGTGCTCTGAGACTGTGTTTTGACAGCATCTGCACAGAAAACACCAGAGCAGCTTTTTAAATATTGAAGTGGACCGTCTCAATTAAAATCCAGAAGCGAAGCGGCATCTCAGACTTCATTCACATTGAAAGTCCATTCTGATTTCTTCCAATTTATGTTTGCATGTTCACATGACCTTTTAAACACGGCCGTTTTCATTCTAGCGTGAACAAATAACGTGCTCTTTTGTGCCGGAGCCCGAGGCTGTTTGTATTTTTTCTGAGGCTCTGAGTGCCTGTGGCATTACTTCACTACGCTTTCTGTTGTAAAGTGTTTCAAATATTGAGCGTTTGTGGTCCTAGAGTCGTCTCTCCATGTTAAACGACTTTCATCTTCAAGCCAAAGGCGAAATTAAACTTGCACGTTGAATTGTCATAAATATCAAGTTAATTTTGATCTGACTGTTCACACCGAAGTCAATATTCACTCAAAAACAGAGGTGCATTAGTTCAGATCAGTGAGCTCTACAGTCAATCACTTGCAAAAAGAAAATAAGTTAATAAAAAAGATCAAATCCAAGATTTGGTGGAAATATTGTTTCAGAGCTGTAAATAAAGCAGGTTTACAAGAATATACTATTTCAGTCTTTTTTGCATGCTTCACATTTAACTCAGTGTTTCTTGCCATTTGATTGCAATTATTTGTGAAATTTACCTGCAATCTCTGAAGAATAAAAATAGTTTTAAAGTAATTTTTGTTCATTATATAGCATGCATTATTTTCAGTAGGATTTAATCATTTTTCTTATATACTTAGTGTTGTCATTTTTTAATAGTTCCCCACTCCAAATATTTATATTTAACTTTAATTCATTTTTATTGCAATTTCTGTAATCTTATCGGTTCAACTTTTTAATTTTTTTTTTAATAAAAATCAGTCAACATTTCACATTTTTAAGTGCATAAACCTTTAATTTTTTTTCATCTAGTATTTATTGATACTGATCTATTTATGCATTTTGCATACATGTTTATATTTATTTACTTTGTTTGCATGAGGACATTATTTGTGTGCATGTTTTTATAACAAAAAAAATCTATATAAAAAAACATGATATTATTTAATCTGTAGGCCTCATCGATTTGAGCTTATGCCCCTATGTTTTTAAGTGAAAAAGCATTATTTGTGGATAATTTAGGCAGTATTCACTGAAAAACTGGGATGCATAAGCTCAGATCATTGAGGCCTACAAATCAGCCAGTTCCAAAATAAATATAAAACATGTTACTTGAAAGAAAACAAGAAAAGAATTGAATACAATGAATCTGTTTCTGCAATTACTTGCACCTACTTGAAAGTTAGTTTAGTTCAGTTTGCTTTAAGTTTAATATTGTATTTCTCTGTCTTCGTCAGGAAAACACATGCAAACCTTGAGGTTTAGTACCTGACCGCATCTCATTTGCTGGCATTGACGCAGACGTTTTCAATATCTGTTTATCACTCCCACACACTGGCTCGAAGGCCGTTTTAAACATTTCTTTCAAGGCACTGATGTTCTCTCTTGCGTGATTCTCTGGCTTAAGGACATGCTTCAGTGTTTCAATAAGGAACGTGACATTTCTTATATATTATCCATTTTTCATCTCCTGTGCTGTACATCCTTCAGCTAGTCGTGTGTGTGATTCACACGCTCCCTTCGCTATCACTCTTCTTCAGTGTTTTCTGATGGATGTGAAACACAGACTGTAACCAGAGGAAGAAACGCCTGCAGATTTTACATCTGAGGAATTATCTCAAATATACAAGAAATGTCAGGCAGACAGCTATTTTTCAGAGACGGTGTTAAATCCTGTGTATTCATACACTGTATGTGTATTGTATGTTTAAGGAAGTTCATCATTTACTATTATTTGTATTTTTCAAGAAAATACTATTTCTAAATTTTATTAGTAAAATGTGTTTCTTGCTGTAATTATTTGTGAAACTTGCAATTTTGCTAATTGGTTTTGTAGTTTGTGGTAATTTGTGGTTAACCAAATTTTATTTTTATATTTTAAGTTCTCATTTTAATTTAGTTTGTTTTATTATATTATATCTTTTTTCCCAAAAATATTTATCTGTATATTTAAATTAAATTTAAATACTTTAAGTAGTTTAACTTGTTTAAGGTATTTCATGTAATATTTATTTTATTAAAGCTTTATTTCTTTTAATGATAAATTAATATAAAAAAAGTAATAGTAAAATTGTATTTATTAATTAAATGATTAAATTAAATACAATTATTCAATATTTCCCCTTTTCGTGTTCCACTAAAAACAAAAACAAACATATTTCTCAGTGTATATTATGTATTAAAGTTTTTAATTAGCTGTTATTTTAAGTTTTATTTTAATTTAGGATTTTATCATTTATATTATAGATTTTTTTTGTCAGTTGCCAAGGCAAGATTTTTTTTTTTTTAATTTGCAATTATTAAAATTTGCTTTTCATCCAATATTAATATTTTATTATTTCAATATGTATATATATATATATATATATATTCATTTCAGCTTTAGTACATACTTAAGTAGATCAATGTTTGATCTTTGTTTTGTTTTTTGCCAATGCAAGATTGTTTTCCTTTTTTTATCTAATATTTAAAATATTTTATTAGTGCCTTATTTCAATGCATCAAAATGATTTCTTTCTTTCCTTAATTATTAAATTAATTTTTAGATAATTGTTTAGATAAAATGTTTAGAAGCCTTAGTTTTTCATACTTTTCCCTAATAAATGAATAATAAATTCTGGATGTATAAATGGACAAGTGAACGAATGAAAGAATGAGTTCAGGAATCAGTTCAAGAAAAGCGTTGTAGTTTGCTCATTAGCAGAACATTCTGTGCTCAGAGAACAGTTTCTCCTCATTAAAAGCATACCTCTGGCTATACCCAGTATAGAGTTAATGCAGCTTCAGGCCACTTTATCACTCATGTGGACAGAAAAGGTGAAGCAGAATGTTATTCCAATGTTATCTGGTCTTGTTCAGCAGCTTTATTACCATACTAATGTGATGCATCTACCTGCTAACTAACAGATTACCAGCGGTTAATGTGTTTGCTGCCTGAGTTTGTCCTGAAGAAAAGTCTTAAGTAGGACTACATGTTCTCATTCTGACCAAAATAGATTAGGAATGTAAAAATCTGTTATGGACATTTCTTCTGGATATTAGTTATTATCCTTTTCCAGTGATGTTTATTAAAAGTTTTGATCTTGCATTTCATCTTAGATTGATGCACATAAATGTGCATAGACACGTATAATGAAATGCATTCAGATAACTTATAAAACTGTCATTTTAAGCCTAAGTCTACAGATGAAACTGGGGCTAGTTGTCACACTTTTGTTAATATTTCTCAGGGTGGGTTTATTTTTCATAGTTCATTTCTGTATCTGGGCTGTAAAAGCGTTATTGAATATTTCCACCAATATTTACCAAGAAAAATGATGCAGTTCCTTCAACACACATTAAAAATCAAGCAGGGCATGTTGTCACAGTGCAATTAAACAGCCTATTATTGGCTTTTCAGATCAATTAAAACAAAAAGTCAAGTCACCTTTAATACAATGATACATAAAGATTGTTTTATAGCAGCTTCAGAATAATAAACAGGAAATAAACAGCATTAATGTTGTAAAATGCATAAATTATGAAACAAGTTCAGTTTTAGTAGTAAAGTAGTTCTATGTTATACAGCTTAATTAAGTTCAATATCCATTCAATTTAGTTCAAGCTCATTTCAGTTGAAATTTTGTTCTCATTTGATCGTGTCAAAGCAGTTAAATCAATAATATCATGACAATAATGGTCTTTTAAGCCCCTTCAGAGTAAGATGAAGGTGACAGTGGCGAAAATTATAATTATTATTACTAAATGTACAAAATATACAAAAATATAATATTGACATTTATTTTGGAATTTACATTATTTAAATTTATGGCAGATTAAAAACCATTGTACAAACTGTATACCATTTTAAAAGTTTGTTTATTAGAAATTAAAAAAATAAATAAAACTAGATTAAAATTTAATTAAAAGGATTCATTTTACAAGAAACGTTTCACGTTTAATTCAATGTTATTTAATATTTCTTTGTAATTATTTGTGCAATTTAGCAATTTCTAAGTGATTTTTTCTAAATGTATTTATAGAATATTTTATATTTTAATATTATTAATATAAATAATATACTTTTTTGCTTAATTTTTTTGTTGTTGTTTAGTTTTGGTTCCTCCCAAATATTTAACTATATTTTTATATTGTTTACCAATTTCAGTAGTTGCACTTACACAGTTTTTGTAAGTTTTGTTAATTTTCATCTAACATATTTTATTTTATTAAAGCTTTATTTCAATTAAATCTTCAGTATTTCCTCTTTTGTGTTCCACAAAGCAATTTCGGATTGAGAACTGTTTGTAAATTCTATACTAATTCTTCTCAGTTGGATTCCAGACCTCACATAAAACCCATGTGACAACGGTCCCGGTCTCCCCCGTTCTGTGATGACTCACTTACTTAACACAAATCCCTTGGAGTCCATGGCTAATTTTAAGAGGGGTTTGAGAAACTCGCCCACCTTTTTCCCTTTCGCCAGTCTGGAAGCAACTCTTTGGCAGATTGCGAGTGTTAAAGTGGCTGAGCGTCTGTAAGGTCTGAGCATCGCTCAGCGCTGGAAATGAGGCCAGATCTGGATTATATAAGCCTGAGGAGGCATGGCAGACTGAGGGGAGAGGACTCATATGACTGCGAGCTCATTGGAGAGGAAACAACTCAAATCTGCTCTTTTTATAAGTCAGCATCACTATCTGATTGCTTTCTAGGAGACTGGGCATCCCCGTTGTCCATATCAGCCAACTGTCACTCACCGGAGCAAATGTAAAACACGTTTAGCTGAGCCTATAGTTTCCATACAGGTTATGCTATTCGTCAGCATTGCTGTACTGTACTTAAATAAATGAATCTATGTGCATAAATGATTTACTCAGTGTGCATCGTGCCTCCAGGACTCTGTTTAGCCTAAATGAGTTTCCTTCTGCTAAACATAAACTCTGTTTTGAAGAAGGTGGAAAACCAAACAGTTGCTGGTTCACACTGACATCCATAGTATATATATATATATATATCGATACGATACACTGGTGTCACGGTTCGGTACGTTTTAGATACAGCAAAAAGAAAAGGTTGGCAGATAAATTTCCTTGATTTTTTAAAAAATGTTTTATTTATTTAAACTAACAAAGTATGTTTTTTTTTTTTTTTTACATTGAACAATGATGGAGCTATTCTTTACCCATCTTCTATGGTGTTTTCTTAGCAGCATACTGTATAAAACAAAAAAAGCTCCTTATAAAAAAAATGAAAATGTTATATTAGTTATGAACAAATACAAAGATGTAACTTTTTATATGGAACTCTATAACTCTTTATATTGAGTGTGTTTTTACTCAATTGGTTCTCTATAGGGCTTATGTTTTTTGGACAAAGCAGGAATTACGGTCTGTCTGAAATGGGCTCGTGAAGGAATATTGTAACGGGGCTCAATTACATTAAGCATGTTCTTAAAACATACGTTTTCCACTACAGAGTAAGGTGCTCGCTCACTCAGTACGCGCTGAAGGCTCGTTGCAAAATGGCTAATGCGTTTAACAGACCAGAAATAGAAGATCCTCCAATAACCAACATGTCTGGTGTTTGGGTGCACTTTGGATTCCCTGTAAGCTATAATGGTGATGATAGAATCAATGGTAAATAGTAAGGTCTCATATCCACGGCTATAACGTAAATGTAGCCTCAATCGCCATGGTGATGTCTTTTGCCCTGTTTGAATCCGTTGGAAATGTCTGTCTAAATGCTGCGGGGATAGTTTGTTGCGTGTATGTTTCTCCTTTTTTCCGTCTTTTCCAAGATACTGACACACTAAGGTGATGTCGGCGTAAATGAGTTGACATGTTTCAAGTATTCCCGCTGGTGTTTTTTTTTTTTGTATTCCCGCTGGTGTACCCTAGATGCGACATATCATTGTTTTTTTATCCACCACTCTCTTGCCATCACCATTATAGCTTACAGGGAATCCAAAGTGCACCCAAACACCAGACCTGTTGGTTATTGGAGGATCTTCTATTTCTGGTCTGTTTGGCCATTTTGCAACGAGCCTTTGAGTGTGTATTACTGAGTGAGCGAGCGCCTGACTGAGTAGCCTAACATAAACATATAAGTTGGTGTTTTTTTCTTCTTCGGGGGTGTCAGGGGCGTTGCCTGTTACGTTGTTTGGGTTATTGGGCTACCTTGTTGAACGCATATCATTATATTTCACAATTTTTTTTTTTTTCCAAATATAATTAATTAGTCCAACGAACCGTTCGGTCCATAATGCGTACCGAACTGAAAGCCTCGTACCGAACGGTTCAATACGAATACGCGTATCGTTACACCCCTATAATATATATATATATTTCCTACTATCAAAGTCAATGTGGACCAGCAACTGTTTGGTTATCCAGATTCTTCAAAATACCTTCTTTTGTGTGCAGGACAAGAAAGAAATTAATATACTGTAGATTATGGACAACATGTGAATGAATAAACAATGACGGAAATTAAATTTTGCTTTAATTACAGTTGGCAACATGTAGCCTACTGTCCCTTTAAGACCTGCACACATCTAATATAAAGACATGCATCTGTTTCTTTCACTTGTTTACTTTCATTTTAGATATAACCAACTGAGGCTATACATAAACCTTGTGTGTTTTGACAGTATTAGCACAAAACAAAACTTAAATTCAGTATAATCAGGCACAGTTTGACAGGCTTTTCCATTTCCGTGCGCGCTTTTTGAGTGTGCTCCAAAAAAAAACGCACGTCAGAACAGCACACATTTCTATTATCTTTGTTAGTAGTTCAAGACGATCTCTGTTCTCGTCCAGGTTCAGTACTTCTTGGTTAAAATAGTGATGCACGACCAAGTAATCATATAGTTTGCAACACCCTCTGCTGGTAAAAACAATAAATGCATGATTGCTCTGCTACCTGATGCTTGTACACAAAGTAACTTTTAAATAATTCATAAGTCAGTCAGAAGCCAGTCCCTGGTAATAATGCATGGTTAAACTATTACAACACGTTTGCTTAATGAAACTACAGCATGCACTGAAGATGACAGTTCGCATTATGTTGAACATTTTGGAGTTGATTTTGCAGTAGCTGCGAGCAGCAGGAGCTTGCTGTTCTGACATTTACATCAGCCCGGGCTCGTACTGCTGATGTGTGCCAGTACGGGGGGAAATATTTGCTTTAATCGTTTTCTCTTTGGTTTTATAAACTTGTGGTGTAAGTGCCGTTCAAACAGACGCGTGCAGTCTTGCGTTAAAAACAGCAGCATGAAATGAAATGGATTTGAACAGAATTCACATTAACTCATGCACACAGCTAACACTCAAAATGCTAAGATGTTTATTGCGAGCCCTGGGTCATCTGATTGATCCGTAGTCTTTTAAAACAGCTTATATTTGCTGTGCTAAAACTACTTTTAAAGAAGCTGTGACGGATTTCTGACGGATTTTCTTACGTCTTTACCAAACCCTGCCTGTCCTACACATTGGCTTTTGTAATAACTGGTTAGTTTTGCTCCTACTAATAGATGTAGTAACTAAACCTGCTGGCTGCAAAAACATCTTTCTCCACTGACGGCTTTATGTCAAGTCACAATTTACAAAGCATTTATTTTTTAACATAAGAGTGAGTGCTCCATTTGTAATTTGAATGTGCACGGCTTCCGGTTTCATTCGCTTCCAGTTATTTTAGCTGCACTAACATGCCATTATGGTGCTTTATTTTACAAACTGGCATTTCTTATCACATTATTGTCATTTATTATCATATTCATAAACACACTGGTTTGTAGAGCAAATCAAATCGCACAGAAACTAGTGTAGCTACTAATGCATTGCAAAATAAGGTGGATGCAATACAGATTTTTTTCAAAGCAGCTTCACATTAATAAATAGGAAAATGTTGAAAGTCAGCATGAAACAAATTCAGTTTAAGATAGCCTAAAGCAGCTCTACAGAAGATAACAGGATCATTATTCAGTTCAGTGTTGATTCAATTTAGTTCAATAACAGTCAAAGTTCGTTTATAAAATGACTTTCGTTTCAGCTATGTAAAAGCTTTCCTGAAAGTAGTTGTTTTCTGAAATTTAATTCATTTATCCCTGTGTGAGATGATTAATCTAAACTGTCAGGCTTTTTAAGTTTCATGCTTTATTACATTTAGCATTCTATTCCAAAATATTTTCAAAGACACATTTATTTCACGTTTTATACATATGCAAAATAAATCATGTTTTTTTCTTTACATTATCTTATCCAATATATATATATATATATATATATATATATATATATATATAACATATTTCTTTGTGTGCTTTCGAAGTAAACATATAAAAACTCAGAAATTTCCGAAGGTTAAGCACCTCATCAAACTCAAGGCTGCTTTCATTATTTCCCAATAAAACAAATGGCTTCATTTTGAACTTTTCCAGGCCATATTTTGTACCCTATTCATGAAAAGTGGCTTATGAATAAAATATACTCTCTCCACCACAGCGGCAGCACCTTAAAAGAGCTTTGTTACACTGGTGATATGATATTTCTAGTGTCGCTCAAATTCATCTTCCAAGCGTATTCTAGTTAGAATGGAGATTGTGTAGTGTCGAATATTTCGTTTAAAACACCCATTCCTAGCTATGTTCCTCTCTAGCAGTGTCAGGCTGTTTCCAGGCTAGAATTACACAGCTTGACAGATTGAGGCTGAAAGTGTTTCAGGTAAAGACGTGCTGTTCTATACATCTTCATGACCTTGGGTAAAATACCGCACATCTCCCACCGATTAGAGGAGATTATAATCGTTCTGAAAGCTCATGAGCGACACGTGAAGATACCAGAATAATCCCAGATAGATCTTCTTCCATTAGTTTCATGGTAGAAACACAAGAACCATCACCTCAACATAGACCTATCTTGGTTTCTAAAAGAGTTTTCTGCACCAAGGCTGCAATTATGTCTATATGAAATATATTGAGAAATCTGTGTAATTGATATTTCAGCATCATTCCTCCAGTCTTAAGTGTCACATGATCTTTCAGAAATAAATCTAATTTGCTGATTTGCTGATGAAGAAACATTTCTGATTATTATCAATATTTTTTTTGTGGAAAACAGTGATATATTTTATTTTTCAGGATTCTTTGTTGAATAGAACGTTCAAAAGAACAGCGTTTATTTGAAATAGAAATCTACTGTAAAATTATAAATGTCTTTACAGTCACTATTGATCAATTCAATGTAGCCTATCCTTGCTGAACAGTGTGAAGGTCCTGATGAAGGTCGTGTGACCGAAACGTTGTGCGATTAAAATTTATTTTGCAAGTTAAAAGATAGTGTGCGGGAGTTCCTTATATATTTTATTGCAGTTAACATTTATTTTCATTTTATAAAATATATATTATATTATGCTTATTATTTAAGTATATATATTTTTTTCATTTACCACTTTTGTATTGTTTCAGTTAACTAACCCTTGTCTTTGATATCACTTTTTTTATCAATTGAATGTGTCCTTGATGAATAAAATTATTAATTTCTATATTTAAAAAAATAAATAAAACATACGGTATGAATGGCGGTGTATTTTAGCAGCAATAAATATGGATGCAACTTTTTAAAGTATTTTTCTTTCTTTACTTTGGATATCTCTTGGGCTCAAACTGGAGTTCACTTGTTGATTATATTGGGACTCAGTGTAAGATCCTCTATCATCATCTCTATAAAATGTGAAAGTGAAGGAAGTCAGAAAGTCATTTAGTAGTAATATTCAGGCAGGCAGCCACACATAGAACAATCTTTATATAACTCACAATTACAGGCTTTACTTAAACCTTGTTTCAGAGTAATTTACTTCAGTCTGGCTTCTTTCCTTCAATCTCTGCGCTTTGTAATACTATTAACACTTTGACATGAAATCGTCTCTCTTCTGCATTTAAATGAAGCTCCCGTCGCTGAATGTTACTCTGGCTATTATCAGCTGCGTTTGGACGTCCCATCAAGGATGTGTCCTTCCTCATTGGCGGGACTTGAGCGAGTCAAACCCTCTTTATGCACACTGAGGCTTTATTTATAACAGTGGAGGAGATGGAGGGACTTTCTTTGAAACGTTGCCTTTTTTCTTAGATTTATAAGCAGTTTATCAGATAAATTATGTTTTAACTTGAGTGTTTAAGCTAAATTAATGTCTAGTTGATGCAATTATGGCTTTAAAAACTAATCAGTAACAAGATTCACAACTTGCACTGAAATGAATGAACACTAAACTGACTTGAGTTGAATAACTTAACAATTCATAACTGGTTAAGTTGAACTTGAATTGAATCAACATTGAACTGAGCTGAATAAAGCCACTGGTGTCTTCTGTATTCACTGTATTCATTGCATAATTGATATCTTTTTCAGCATTGATAGTTAGGCTATTGAACTAACTTTGTGAATCAACTTTCACACAGTTATTGAACTGAATTGAATCAATACTGAACTGAATTGAATCATTATTTAACTGAATAACCGACAAACTGTATAGAACTGAATAACGACAATACTGTCTTTAAGAAGAAACTGAATTCATCAGTTTTGTAAATGATGAACTTTGCAACACAGACAGTACCTGAACTGAAATGAATCAACACTGAACTGAACTGATTCAGTGTTTCGAAGCGATCAGATTGGATCGTGAATCACAAATAATTTGATTCAGATAGGAACTTTAAATCGCAAATCATTTATTGTTGATCGGAACTTTGCTTATAGCGAATCATTTGATTCAGATCAGTTTATGAATCTTTTTTTTTTTAAGACAGTTTAAAAAAAAATCTACCATCAAGATATTTATAAAAACAACTAACAATTTGCGCTACAGCGCTACAAAGTCATTATCTGAAATATTAAATATGTAAATTATAATTTTTAAATAAAATTTGTTAAATTATTTTCAGTCAAGTTCACTACTAGGGTTTTTTTTTTTTTTTTTACATTTCATGTAAAAAACTAAAAATAAATCATTAAACTGAAATATATATGCTTCAATGGCATGTTTCTTTGTGATATGGTATGGTGGTTAAAATCAGTGGTCATCTCTGGTCTAAATTATAGCATATACTCATTTTAAAACATAAGAGCGATCTATTTGACTCTGAATATGTGCTGAGATCAAAATGTCAAGACTTTGCAAAGAAAAAAAATAGAAAGAAATAATAAATGGAAATGTGCTTATTGTCTACTGATTGTTTATCTTTCATCTAATGTTGATAGTTGATAGTGATTGATTAACCCTGAGCTAATGTTGTAGATTTATTAACTACAAACTTCCCAAATGCAAATGTAAAATAATTTATGTATGCTGTCAATGAGTCTTGTATATGTTGTCTTACATATGAAAATAAATGCATCAGAACCACACAACTTTACAATTACTAATGAGAGCATACTGTATTATTTTATTAAATATTAATAAAATACATTATAAATGTATTTTAATATGAGTATATATTTAAAATGTATATATACATTTATATTAATGTATTTATTTATGTATTATTTACATGTAATAAATGTATATGTTCTAAATAGTATTCTGAAAAGATGACATTATTATTATTATGTTAACTTTTATAATATTTTACTAATTTATAATTTATTTTCTACTAGTTTCCAATTAAAAATATCCCTAAAATAAGATTAACGTTCTTGAGAAACAATGCTTTATAAGATATTATGATTTTGTATGGATCGTGTATTAGTGTATAACCTCAGATTTTTAACTTCTCATAAAAAGTTTATGCTTAAAACAAATAAGAAGATCTGCCAATGCAATAAGACTATTAAAACAAGCCCTGATATCTAATGCAGTGTTGATTCTCAAGTAAATGTATCTTGTTTCAAGAATCTTTGTATATTTGATTGTAAAATAAGACATCAGTTCTCGCGAGGAATAGGATTTTTGATGTATAATTGATAGTAAAGCTCATATGCATGTGATTCTTCATTGTGAAGTGTGTTCTGGAGATTCTCTTGTTCTGAAGGCGTGTGAGAGTCCAGCGAGGCCCAGAGCAACAGCGCTTCATTGAGCAGCTAACCGGCCCGTGCTGGCAGATCAGAGGTGTTTAACAGCACCGAACTCCAAACATCTGACCATCTGCTCCGTCAGAACCACGCTAAATGCATTATTCACACTCCATAAGTGATGTTGCAGGATTTGTGTTAATAATTCAGTGTATCTACAGCAATCGGTAGCTAAAATTGATATGTTTTTGAGGCCTGTTTGATTTGATTTGATTAGCACTTAAGTGGTTTCTGTATACTAGTGGATAAAGTGCAAGAAAATCAATTTCATTATCATTCATTGAGACTTGCTACTGCCAAAACATCCACAACATGCTGCTGTGAGCATGTAGGAATATTGCTGCTGCAAATATAACGTACATGAAATAACCCCATGAATCACCTCGTAGCAGATCTATACAGGTGGAGCTGGAGAAGGTGGAGGGTTTCTGAAGCGAGCTGCAACTGCTACAGTAAGCACTAGTCATATATTTGAATGTTGAGCAGCGAGTTCATTGGCTACCGATACAAGAGAGAACTAATCAGCTGTGCCATGTGATGATGATGTCATTAGGTCAGATTGAGTTAGGCCTATCGGACTGCGCCATCTATAGTTTCATGCCAGAACTCTGTATATTTGTAAATTACAAGTATGCATATTGTAGTCATTTGAAATATATATATTTTTAATAATTGAAATGCATTTTATGTTAATTAAAAAATATGTGTGTATTACTATTTATATTAATATTTAAATATTATTACACAATAATACATTACAAAGATAATATATTATACAAATATATATTAAATAATATACGAAATCATGCATGGTGTAATTTGAAGTTCAGCTTATGTAGATGGATGGATAGATAGGTAGTATTTATATAAATATATGTGAGCCTGGAGCACAAAAGCAGTCATAAGTAGCATGCAGTAATTAGTAATATGCATGCTAAGGACTTTATTTGGACAATTGTAAAGACGATTTTCTCAATATAAAAAAAAAATTGCTCCTTCTAAATAATATATTCTAAATAATATTATTAAATATTATATTATGTGTATAAACAGATGCATAATAAATATACAGATATAAATATTAAAACATTTTCATCATATACATTTTCTTAAAAACTAATATAAAGGAATAATATTAGGACGTCCCATATATGTGTATAAACAGATGCATATTTGCACAGACTATATATATATATATATATATATTAATTTATTAATAAAATAATAATAATTTACATAAATATTAATATAATAAATAAAGACATGTAATTCGATGGATATGTAAGTTCAGCTTCTTTGCAGTCATTGTATGCACATTTAAGCTGAGTTTATTTTGGTCTGTAATTGGGACAGGGTGGTATTTTGCAGATGTGCTCTGTTGTGAAATGTCAGAGCAAAAGGCTTCAGGGGATAAAAGATGTTCAGACTCTCTCGCAACTGACTAATACAATAGTTTAGCCATCATTAATGCACAGATGCACAAACACACTGTTATTATTAGAAGAAAAATTGCTGCATGCCATGCACTGATATCAATAACAGCATGTACAGCAGATCACAGAGCCCAGGGAAACGTTGAGGTAACTCAACTAATGCAGAAACGAGACATGTGGACGCCAAGAGCTCAGATATCAACAGACACATGATCCTCAGTCTGCATTAGTGGACTTTCTTTACAAGCGTTTAATATTAACATTTGCTAAGTGCTGTATTGTCACGGTTGGTAAACCGTGATCTCTGGGTTTTGCACTTTGTGGGTGAAGCCTGTGTGTTACGCGTCAGCACTGATTAGTTTGGGGCGTCTCCTTTAATTGTCATCAGCAACAGCTGTCACTCATTACTCATCCCTATATATTGGCTTGTCTAGCGTCTTGTGTTGGTGAGAGCGTTGTTTCATGTTTGTGACCTATGCTTTGCTTTCTTGTGTGTTTCTGCGTTGGATGTCCATGTCTCCCCGGAACCCCGTCCACTCTACGCAACCCACCACCAAGCAACACCACTTACCTTCGGCTCGCTTCCCCACAGTTCCTGTGTCACCCTCTCCTGCTGCCAACTCACCTCCGCCTTCCGGATTCGTCACTCATCACCACCATCTTGGACTGTGCATTCCTCCCAGTGTTATTTGTGTCTCCGTATTGTTTTGTATCATTGTTTTCATTAAATATCCTTAATCTCGCACTTGCTTCCTGCCACTCCTTCACCCAGTCGTCACAAAACGCTCTCACCCAAACATGGAAGCAGCGAGCACCACTTCACTGTCTGAATTCATTCACCACAGCATCAACCGCATAGATCAGCAGCAGGAGAGCATCATGAACACCGGACACGCGATCCAAGCGCTGGTGACACAGGTGTCCGAGCTCACTCAGCGGATTCATCAACTCACCTCTCCCACTAGCCCACCGCACCGCCTGCGCCGCCCTTCCCCCGGGAGACCTCCCAGGACCACTTCCGGCCAGAGCCGCGACTTCCGGCGCCAGAGAGTTACTCCGGTGAGCCAAACTTTTGCAAGACTTTCCTTAACAAATGTTCCATGCATTTTGCATTGCAGCCCCGCACCTTCGTGACAGAGGAGTCCAAGGTTGCGTTTGCTCTTACCCTACTCTCTGGCAGGGCCGCCTTATGGGGGACGGCGGTGTGGGAGAATCAACATCCGTGTTGCGCCTCGTTCCACGCCCTCTCAGAAGAGATGAAACGGGTGTTCGATCGAGCTGCGGCCGGCAGGGAGGCCGCTCACCAGCTCTCGGACCTCAAACAAGGAGAATCATCGGTGGTGGACTATTCCATTCAGTTCCACGCCCTGGCGGCCGCGTGCCAGTGGAACGAAGCAGCGCAGTGGGATCGATTCCTGCATGAGCTGGCCGACCGTGTTCAGAAGGAGATCTACCTCCTCGAGCTGCTCCCAACGCTCAACGGCCTAATCGACCTGGCACTCCGGGTGGACGCTCGGATTAACCGCCGGGGTAGACAAGTCAGTCCTACACGCCA
This sequence comes from Carassius carassius, assembly GCF_963082965.1. Classification (NCBI taxonomy): domain Eukaryota; kingdom Metazoa; phylum Chordata; class Actinopteri; order Cypriniformes; family Cyprinidae; genus Carassius; species Carassius carassius. The sequence continues at coordinate 31,119,957 of NC_081773.1, read as the reverse complement.
TTACGTCTCTCCGGAATGGGGCCGCTCGAGTCGAGAGAACATGGTTGGTCCCCTCTATGATCACGAACCGATGCAGGTGGGTAGAGCTCGGCTTTCCCGGAGGGAGAGAGAGCGGCGGAGGTCCCAAGGACTATGTTTATATTGCGGTGGCTCGGAGCATTCCATTCATTCATACCCGGTAAAACAGCCAGCCCAGTAGTAAGTTTGAGGCTACTATCGGGTGGGATCTCCGCCGGGAAGTCCTCAACCACATCATCGACTCTCCTTCCGGTGAAACTGCGGTGGGAGAACCACACTCACAACTGTCACGCCCTTCTGGACTCTGGGGCCGAAGGTAATTTCATTGACTCTCTCCTTGCACGTCACCTGAACCTTCCTGTCCTTCCTGTGTCTCATCCCATCCATGTCACGACACTCAATGGCCAGGAACTGCCATACCTCACCCACTACACTGAACCCATAACTCTGCTCACCTCAGGCAACCACAGTGAAACCATATCCTTTACCTCATGGACTCCCCTGTAGCTCCCATTGTTTTAGGTCACCCCTGGTTAATCAAACATAATCCACGAGTGGATTGGGGTTCCAACACAGTCACCTTGTGGAGTGAAAGTTGTCATGAGTCTTGTCTGGTTTCTGCTTGTCCTGTTGTGCCTGTTTCTTTCTTTCAGAAAGAGACCATGGTATTATCAAACATGCCCGAAGAGTACTTGGACCTGAAGGAGGTGTTCAGTAAGTCCCATGCTGCTTCTCTTCCTCCGCATCATCCCTACGACTGTGCTATAGATTTAGTGCCAGGTAAGTCTCTCTTTCTTTCTCTCTTTTACTCTCTTTCTATTCCGGAGAGGGAGGCCATGGAGAAATACATTTCTGATTCCTTGGCATCGAGGTTCATCTGCCCTTCCTCTTCTCCAGCGGGGGCGCGATTATTTTTTGCGGGTAAGAAGGATGGTTCTCTGCGACCTTGTATTGACTACAGAGAGCTGAACAACATCACGATAAAGAACACCTATCCGTTGCCATTGATGTCTTCAGCTTTCGAGAGGTTACAGGGAGCATCCGTATTCACAAAATTGGATTTACGTAACGCTTATCATTTGGTCTGCATCAGGAAGGGGGATTAATGGAAAACCGCCTTTAACACCCCTAGAGGGCACCATGAATACGTGGTGATGCCGTTCGGGCTCTCCAACTCGCCAGGGGTTTTCCAAGCACTCGTTAATGACGTGTTGAGAGACATGGTAGATCAGGTTATATATGTTTACCTGGATGACATACTGATTTTTTCTTCATCTCTCCAGGAACATGTTCAACACGTCAGACGAGTGCTCCAGAGATTACTCGAGAATGGGCTTTTTGTCAAGGCGGAGAAATGCGTATTCCATGCACAGTCTGTCCCCTTCCTAGGGTATATCGTCTCGTCCAAGGGAATACGTATGGATCCTGACAAGGTTAAGGCTGTGATAGATTGGCCATCTCCAGATTCCCGTAAGTCCCTACAGCGGTTTCTGGGGTTCGCCAATTTTTATCGACGTTTCATTCGTAATTTCAGCCAACTAGTCTCACTTCTGACGGCCTTGACCTCCCCCAGTACTCCTTCAGGTGGTCGGATGCAGCCGAGACTGCATTTACCAACCTCAAGAGCCGCTTCGTTTCGGCTCCCATCCTCGTAGCCCCTGATCCCACACGGCAGTTCGTGGTGGAGGTCAACGCGTCAGAGGTGGGGGTAGGAGCAGATCTTTCTCAACGTGCTGCCGCGGACGATAAGATGCATCCCTACGAGTTTTTCTCTCATCGTTTATCTCCTGCTGAACGCAATCATGACATTGGTAACAGAGAATTGTTGGCCGTCAAATTAGCTTTAGAGGAGTGGCGTCACTGGTTGGAGGGTCAGGGGTACCTTTCATTGTTTGGACCGATCACAAGAATTTAGAGTACATTAGAACTGCCAAAAGACTCAATTCCAGGCAGGCTCGGTGGGCACTTTTTTTACAACCCGAATTCCGGAAAAGTTGGGACGTTTTTTAAATTTTAATAAAATGAAAACTAAAGGAATTTCAAATCACATGAGCCAATATTTTATTCACAATAGAACATAGATAACGTAGCAAATGTTTAAACTGAGAAATTTTACACTTTTATCCACTTAATTAGCTCATTTAAAATTTAATGCCTGCTACAGGTCTCAAAAAAGTTGGCACGGGGGCAACAAATGGCTAAAAAGGCAAGCAGTTTTGAAAAGATTCAGCTGGGAGAACATCTAGTGATTAATTAAGTTAATTGATATCAGGTCTGTAACATGATTAGCTATAAAAGCTTTGTCTTAGAGAAGCAAAGTCTTTCAGAAGTAAAGATGGGCAGAGGCTCTCCAATCTGTGAAAGACTGCGTAAAAAAATTGTGGAAAACTTTAAAAACAATGTTCCTCAACGTCAAATTGCAAAGGCTTTGCAAATCTCAATCTACAGTGCATAACATCATCAAAAGATTCAGAGAAACTGGAGAAATCTCTGTGCGTAAGGGACAAGGCCGGAGACCTTTATTGGATGCCCGTGGTCTTCGGGCTCTCAGACGACACTGCATCACTCATCGGCATGATTGTGTCAATGACATTACTAAATGGGCCCAGGAATACTTTCAGAAACCACTGTTGGTAAACACAATCCGCCGTGCCATCAGCAGATGCCAACTAAAGCTCTATCATGCAAAAAGGAAGCCATATGTGAACATGGTCCAGAAGCGCCGTCGTGTCCTGTGGGCCAAGGCTCATTTAAAATGGACTATTTCAAAGTGGAATAGTGTTTTATGGTCAGACGAGTCCAAATTTGACATTCTTGTTGGAAATCACGGACGCCGTGTCCTCCGGGCTAAAGAGGAGGGAGACCTTCCAGCATGTTATCAGCGTTCAGTTCAAAAGCCAGCATCTCTGATGGTATGGGGGTGCATAAGTGCATACGGTATGGGCAGCTTGCATGTTTTGGAAGGCTCTGTGAATGCTGAAAGGTATATAAAGGTTTTAGAGCAACATATGCTTCCCTCCAAACAACGTCTATTTCAGGGAAGGCCTTGTTTATTTCAGCAGGACAATGCAAAACCACATACTGCAGCTATAACAACAGCATGGCTTCGTCGTAGAAGAGTCCGGGTGCTAACCTGGCCTGCCTGCAGTCCAGATCTTTCACCTATAGAGAACATTTGGCGCATCATTAAACGAAAAATACGTCAAAGATGACCACGAACTCTTCAGCAGCTGGAAATCTATATAAGGCAAGAATGGGACCAAATTCCAACAGCAAAACTCCAGCAACTCATAGCCTCAATGCCCAGACGTCTTCAAACTGTTTTGAAAAGAAAAGGAGATGCTACACCATGGTAAACATGCCCCGTCCCAACTATTTTGAGACCTATAGCAGAAATCAAAATTGAAATGAGCTCATTTTGTGCATAAAATTGTAAACTTTCTCAGTTTAAACATTTGCTATGTTATCTATGTTCTATTGTGAATAAAACATTGGCTCATGTGATTTGAAAGTCTTTTAGTTTTCATTTTATTAAAATTTAAAAAACGTCCCAACTTTTCCGGAATTCAGGTTGTAATTTTTTCGGTCGTTTTGATTTTACTGTCGTACTGCCCTGGTTCCAAAAATGTCAAACCCGATTTTTTGTCACGTCTTTTTGATCCTTCCGCCCGCCCGGTGACTCCCGAGTGTATTTTACCTGAGAAAATAGTCGTCTCAGCACTCGTATGGGAGGTCGAATCGAAGGTCAAGACGGCCTTCGAAGGAGTAACGCCTCCGCCCGGTTGCCCACCGAATCATTTATTTGTGCCGGAGGAGTTACGGTCCGAAGTTATTCAGTGGGGTCACTGCTCTAGCGTTGCTTGTCATCCAGGGATAAGTTGAACTAATGGGTTAGTTAAACAACGATTCTGGTGGCCACTTATGGCTTGTGACGTCCACGTTTTGTTTTGGCTTGCTCAGTTTGCGCCAGTGGTAAGTCGTCTAACCGGCCTCCTGATGGGATTCTTCAACCGCTGTCTGTCCCTTCGAGACCCTGGTCAAATATCGCACTAGATTTTGTTACCGCCCTCCCGCCCTAAAAATGGCATGACGGTCGTTTTGACCATAGTGGACCGGTTCTCGAAGGCGGCACATTTCATTCCCTTGCCCAAATTACCTACAGCCAAGGAGACAGCGGTCACTGTCCTAGATCACGTCTTCCGGTTACATGGCCTCCCGGTAGACGTGGTTTCTGACAGGGGATCCCAATTCATATCAAAATCTTGGAAGTAATTTTGTAAATTGCTAGGAGCGACGGTTAGTCTGTCTTCGGGTTATCATCCCCAGAGTAATGGGCAGTCTGAGCGAGCCAACCAAGATTTAGAGAGAACGTTGCGATGTTTGGTCTCCAAGAATCCTTCTTCCTGGAGCCAACAACTCTCTATGGTGGAGTACGCTCAAAAATGCCTCAAACTACCTCCAGCGTACAGGAGAATACATCCCACCTTCCATGTGTCCAAAATTAAACCCGTGTTTTATTCACGTATTAATCCGCCTACCCCGGTTCCCCCGCTGCCGCATCTCATAGATGGGGAACTGACTTATACGGTTAACCGTATTCTGGACTCGAGACGGAGGGGACGAGGATTCCAGTACTTGGTGGACTGGGAAGGTTATGGTCCGGAGGAGAGGATTTGGGTACCTGCTAGGGACATACTGGATCACTCCCTTATTGATGATTACAATCAGCAGGTAGGCCCTTCTGGGAACTCCAAGAGGAGTTCTTAGAGAGGGGGGGGGGGGGTACTGTCACGGTTGGTAAACCGTGATCTCTGGGTTTTGCACTTTGTGGGTGAAGTCTGTGTGTTACGCGTCAGCACTGATTAGTTTGTGGGCGTCTCCATTAATTGTCATAAGCAACAGCTGTCACTCATTACTCATCCCTATATATTGGCTTGTCTAGCGTCTTGTGTTCGTGAGAGCGTTGTTTCATGTTTGTGACCTATGCTTTGCTTTCTTGTGTGTTTCTGCGTTGGATGTCCGTGTCTCCCTGGAACCCCGTCCACTCTACTCTTTTCATTAAATATCCTTAATCTCGCACTTGCTTCCTGCCACTCCTTCACCCAGTCGTCACATGTATGTGAGTAAAGACTGGCTTTAAAGAGGAAATTACTCGGCAGATGGACAAAAGCCATTCATGGCCCATTTCACCTTTATAATCTGATGAACCATTTGTGTAAAGATCATATATATATATATATATATATTACTAGATAAATTAAATAAATATTAACAGAATATTTTTTTAAGGTAATTGCCAAAGCAACATGTGTTATTTTCATTTCAATAACTTAAAAATAAAGAATTTATTTAAAAATAAAAAAATAATAATAATTGAGATATTTAAAAACTAATAAAAATACATTAAAACTTTAAATAATATTAAAATGAAAACAAAAAATTATAAAAAATTTAAATTAAAATAATCTTAATAAAAACAGAAAAGCAACAGAATTACAAAAATGTTTACTGTAAAATTAACTAATATAACTGGCAAAAACACAACAAATTAAATTAAAATAAAACTGAAAATATACAAATTAAATCAAATTCGTCATTAAAAAAACTCAAACAATATATGAATGACACTAAAACAACACTGATTTGAAATAATTCACAGATAAATCGTTTACGAAAATGAATATTTAAAGAGAACAACAGGAAGATGCAGTAAGAACGTAAACAAGGTCACAGTGATTTGATGCTTAAGTTGTTGTTTCGCTGTTCTTTCTCTTCCTTCTACAGAAGCATGACTGAAATGACTAAGAGTTTGTTCTGCTGTATTCATCACAACATGTTGAGGCCAGAAAACATGACGCATGTGACAGATGGAAGGCCCTGCAAGTGCAAAGATCATGTTCTTCAGGCGACATGCTCAGACGGGACGCTACATTTACACTTCACTTCATACGGTGTCTTCTCTCTCCACAGGTCCGGGAATCTGGGTCTATGGAAATCCAGATCAAAGCTTTGACCTCTTCAAGGAAAACTGGTAACAGAACAAGAGGGGGCGGGGCTTTACCCAATTGAATTGCCATGGTAACGGGGATGGACCCTCATATAAGGGGCAGAATAAGGACTAACAACCATTAAAACACAACTGAGAGACGAGTGAAAATAGGACACATTATTCCATTAACTGAAATCAATCATCTAAATATAGCATGCAGTTTGGTTTATTGTCCCATGGAGTTTTGTTATTATTAAAATTTATTGGAAATGATCTCAACATGCACTGCACAAAATTGTCAGTTAACTCATAAAATATGCACCTAAATGAACTGCTTTTATCAAAGGAAAAAAAACTTTTTCATATAATGAATATATTACTGAAATTAGGCTACTGAAAAAAATAATGAAATACTGAAAGAAAGAAAAAATCCAAGTTGTAAATAATTAGATTATTGCAGTAGGTTAAAAGTAGTTTTTCGACATACTTCAATGTATGTTTCTTTGAAAATATTTTTACAATTTAGCATTCTTGTTTCAGTGAAAATCTATTCTACATCAATTAAATAATAATAATAATACTAATAAAAAACAGTAATTTACAAAAATCAGATACGCTGAAAATATTTGATGTAGAATTTACTTTTAAAAAATTCAGTTTACTTTAAAGCCAAAAACCACTCATAAATTTGTAGTACATTTCACAGAGCTTCATGTAATTAAATAAAATTAAATTAAATTAAATTAAATTAAATTAAATTAAATTAAATTAAATTAAATTAAATTAAATTAAGATTCAATCAAATTAATTTAACAATTAAAAAAATTCAGACGAGTTATACTGAGAAATTACTTTTTTCACTATTTTCACATAAATTACTACCAAATTATTACAATGAAACAGCAAGTAACAAAAGGACAACATTTAAACATTAATTAAACAAACAAATACACACACACACACATATATATGTATGTAGGCATATATAAAATCATAAAATTAATAAATAATTTTAACAATTTTAAAAGACTCTTCTCATCCGCCATTGTTTAAATAAACAGACGCTTAGGTTTCCCCTGCTGTGCTTGAGGGCAAAAACTTTTTCTTCATTGACAACCATTCAGAAGTAGCTCTGTGTTCTGACTACATAACATTTTATCACTATATTTGATCAGAGTTCACCTTTAATTGACAATAAAGCAGTACATTTACAATAAAGCAGACTTTGACTAATTGCACGCTCACTTTTACAGTGATGGCAGATCTTCAGTAGTGACTTCACTTCGTTTAATATTTAAATCAAGACCAGCGTATGTGTGTTTATTCTGCTTGTTTGCGTGCCATGTGTCACTAATGCATGTTACCTCAGCAGGACCGGGTTATTAAACATTTAAAGCCTCTGTTGAGACAAGATTATTCATGACAGTCGCTGAGATTTATAATTGAGTAGCTGGAATTATCATGCAGAGATTAAGTCCATAAGAAAGTGCAATGACAGAAATTAACCCTCAGCACACGGGTTCATAAAAAATGACTGAGACACAGTTAATTCATGAATTTATGTTTCATTCATTTTACTTTATTTAGTACCAATATACCCAAGTGACTTCAATTGAAAAATTCAATAAAATACATTTAAAATAAAATAAAATAAATATTTAAAATAAAATAAATATTTAAAACAAAATCAATAAATATTTAAAATAAAATGAATATTTAAAATAAAATAAATAAATATTTAAAATATTTAGCCATGGCATAAAAATACATTAAAAGAATTTAGCGGGACTCTAAATATACTTTATTCACTTCATTTATTTATCCTAAAAGTATTTACGAACAAAACTCACAAATAATTGTCATAAAACTATGAAATGAATGTGCATATATATCATTTCACATAATTTGATCATGAGAGAATTTGATGATAAATGAGTTCATATTGAGATCTTAATTGCTTTGATTTTGATGATGATTATTATTATTTCTATTATTATATTTGAAACTAATGATTGACTTATAGTTGACTTATTATTAGTTAAAATTACTTGTTTTGTTTTTAATTTTACAAATTTTGTTGTTTTTATCAGTTTTATTCATTTTTGTTTTCTGTGGTTTTAATTAGTTTCATCTGTTTTCATTATGATTTTAAAGTTTTAGTCATAGATTTTCAGTCATTTTTATTTCAGTTTCAGTTATAAATATATACATAAAGTTAAACTAAACCAAAATGAGACATGTTCCAGCTAAATAAATTATAATTTAATTATATATATATATATATATATATATATATATATATATATATATATATATATATATATATATATATATATATATAAATAAATATATATACAGTACAGACCAAAAGTTTGGACACACCTTCTCATTCAAAGAGTTTTCTTTATTTTCATGACTATGAAAATTGTAGATTCACACTGAAGGCATCAAAACTATGAATTAACACATGTGGAATTATATACATAACAAAAAAGTGTGAAACAACTGTAAATATGTCATATTGTAGGTTCTTCAAAGTAGCCACCTTTTGCTTTGATTACTGCTTTGCACACTCTTGGCATTCTCTTGATGAGCTTCAAGAGGTAGTCACCTGAAATGGTCTTCCAACAGTCTTGAAGGAGTTCCCCGAGAGATGCTTAGCACTTGTTGGCCCTTTTGCCTTCTGTCTGCGGTCCAGCTCACCCCTAAACCATCTGGATTGGGTTCAGGTCCGGTGACTGTGGAGGCCAGGTCATCTGGCGCAGCACCCCATCACTCTCCTTCTTGCTCAAATAGCCCTCGATGCCTTCAGTGTGACTCTACAATTTTCATAGTCATGAAAATAAAGAAAACTCTTTGAATGAGAAGGTGTGCCCAAACTTTTGGTCTGTACTGTATATATATATATATATATATATATATATATATATATTTTTTTTTTTTTTTTTTTTTTTTTTTAATTATTATTATTATTATTTTAAGTCCTAAAATGCCTTTTCTGATTTTAGTTACCTATATAATAACCTGGTATATTGAGACAAGATGTCTCTTCTGAAGCTTCATCAGAGATAAAGTGAGTGTTTTTCTCAGGAGAAACATCTGAGAAACAACTCTCCGTTTGCTCTCCATCTCTCTGCTGTCGAGGAAAAACAGGGATCTCCTCCGTGATGTTTCTCAGGGAACAAATAGAGGCTGCTTCATTCTTAATTGGGCAATTTTTCATCTCAGAACAGACATTGACAGTTTATTTTTCAGATGATCTGGATCTATAGCGCTGATGTTTTCATGCTGAGAGGCTCCTCATGTGTGGTTCTCATATACACACAGCCGTGTTCCTCATACGTTTCATCTGATATGAGCAGAAATATGCCGTGTGAATATATATAATTTATATCTGGAGTTTGAAACAGTGAAATGGTTTTAACTTCAATCCACATTCTCTTCCATTCAGTGCTACATCCGCCTGCTTTGTAAGGAAATGTGTTCTTGAAGCTACTGCCTTGTGACAGGTACGTCCAATCTTCACTTTTAATTCACAGATGAAAAGGTAAAGCACACAAGACAGACTTACATAACTTTCCGTCCCACATTTTTTTATTTTACATCTTGTTTGATATCTTTCTTCACCAGAAAATACATCAGATATCTCCTAAACTTCTTTAGATGAAACGAAACTCACAAATGAGTCAAAATTGCATAGCATAGAAATAAATGGATGTGGATAATATCAATTCAGATCTTTTGGCAGAAATTAGTTTATATTGAGAACTCTCTTTTGACTTTTGATCGCTTTGTTTGTAATTTTGTTTTTGTGAATTTACTAGAAATTTATGAGTTGAATTGCTTTCTAAACCACTTATCTCAGTATGCAAGATGTTAAATGCACACAAACTTCAACTGGATCTATTCTGTTTATACTGTAAACATGCATCAGTTCAGTTAAATTAGGTTTATCTGTAGCACTCTCCACAATACATATATAACATGCAAAAAGCTATTTTAAAGGGGTCATGTGATGTTGCTAAAAATAACATTATTTTGTGTATTTGGTGCAATGCAATGGGGTTTAAGGTTAAAAAATAACATTGTTTTCCACATACTGTTATTGTTTCTCCTCTATGTCCCACCTTTCTGAAACACGTTGACTATTCAAAACTCATGTATGAATAGTCAGTGGCAAATTCTTTAAAAATGAAAACATACTTACAAGCTAGAATCAGAAGCGCTTTCCTTGTAAAGTTAGATTTGGCCCAATTTATAGAAACAGTCTTTGTGCACAGATGGCCTTGTACACCCAGGTTCAGGAAACAGTCCTGCTTAAAACAAGCAGCACAGACTCAGATATTTATATTGTACTGTTCTGGAACATTGTTTAAATAAAACTCAGCTACAGGCTTCTTTCTTTGCGTGAACATTGGGGCGGTGTTATGCAAATCTTCCCACATGTGGGGTGTGTTTAAACGAGGTGTTTAGTGGACGAGTCTTAACTTTTATAAAGAATATCTCTTTGGATTTGAGACTTTAGTCTTTGCATCTTTAGGGATCTTATCTGTGCACAATCAGCTTGTAACACTCCAGAGAGAAAGGAAAACTTGAAATCTCATCATATATGACGCCTTAAATGGAAATTTAATGAACCTGAGGTATCTTTTATGGGAGGCCATTTGAGGCGAAACCCATTGAAACTCACTGAAACACTTGCGATACTCACTGAAACACTTGCGATACTCACTGAAACACTTTAGATACACACTGAAACACTTGTGATACACACTGAAACACTTGCGATACTCACTGAAACACTTGCGATACTCACTGAAACACTTTAGATACACACTGAAACACTTGTGATACACACTGAAACACTTGTGATACACACTGAAACACTTGCGATACTCACTGAAACACTTGTGATACACACTGAAACACTTGCGATACTCACTGAAACACTTGTGATACACACTGAAACACTTGCGATACTCACTGAAACACTTGCGATACTCACTGAAACACTTGCGATACTCACTGAAACACTTGTGATACACACTGAAACACTTTAGATACACACTGAAACACTTGTGATACACACTGAAACACTTGTGATACACACTGAAACACTTGCGATACACACTGAAACACTTGTGATACACACTGAAACACTTGCGATACACACTGAAACACTTGCGATACTCACTGAAACACTTTAGATACACACTGAAACACTTGTGATACACACTGAAACACTTTAGATACACACTGAAACACTTGCGATACTCACTGAAACACTTGCGATACTCACTGAAACACTTTAGATACACACTGAAAGACTTGTGATACACACTGAAACACTTGTGATACACACTGAAACACTTGTGATACACACTGAAACACTTGTGATACACACTGAAACACTTGCGATACACACTGAAACACTTGTGATACACACTGAAACACTTTAGATACACACTGAAACACTTGTGATACACACTGAAACACTTGTGATACACACTGAAACACTTGCGATACACACTGAAACACTTGTGATACACACTGAAACACTTGCGATACACACTGAAACACTTGTGATACACACTGAAACACTTTAGATACACACTGAAACACTTGCGATACTCACTGAAACACTTGCGATACTCACTGAAACACTTTAGATACACACTGAAACACTTGTGATACACACTGAAACACTTGTGATACACACTGAAAGACTTGCGATACACACTGAAACACTTGTGATACACACTGAAACACTTGCGATACTCACTGAAACACTTTAGATACACACTGAAACACTTGCGATACTCACTGAAACACTTGCGATACTCACTGAAACACTTTAGATACACACTGAAACACTTGTGATACACACTGAAACACTTGTGATACACACTGAAACACTTGCGATACACACTGAAACACTTGTGATACACACTGAAACACTTGCGATACACACTGAAACACTTGTGATACACACTGAAACACTTGCGATACACACTGAAACACTTGCGATACACACTGAAAGACTTGCGTTACTCACTGAAAGACTTGCGATACACACTGAAAGACTTGCGATACTCACTGAAACACTTGCGATACACACTGAAAGACTTGCGATACACACTGAAACACTTGCGATACACACTGAAACACTTGTGATACACTCTGAAACACTTGCGATACTCACTGAAACACTTGCGATACACACTGAAATACTTGCGATACACACTGAAATACTTGCGATACTCACTGAAAGACTTGCGATACACACTGAAAGACTTGCGATACTCACTGAAACACTTGCGATACACACTGAAACACTTGCGATACTCATTCAAAGACTTGGGATACTCACTGAAACACTTGCGATACACACTGAAACACTTGCGATACACACTGAAACACTTGCGATACTCATTCGAAGACTTGGGATACACACTGAAAGACTTGCGATACTCACTGAAAGACTTGCGATACTCCCTGAAACACTTGCGATACACACTGAAACACTTGCGATACACACTGAAACACTTGCGATACACACTGAAACACTTGTGATACACACTGAAACACTTGCGATACTCACTGAAACACTTGCGATACACACTGAAACACTTGCGATACACACTGAAACACTTGCGATACACACTGAAACACTTGTGATACACTCTGAAACACTTGCGATACTCACTGAAACACTTGCGATACACACTGAAACACTTGCGATACACACTGAAACACTTGCGATACTCACTGAAAGACTTGCGATACACACTGAAAGACTTATGATACTCACTGAAACACTTGCGATACTCACTGAAACACTTGCGATACACACTGAAACACTTGCGATACACACTGAAACACTTGTGATACACACTGAAACACTTGCGATACTCATTCAAAGACTTGGGATACTCACTGAAACACTTGCGATACACACTGAAATACTTGCGATACACACTGAAACACTTGCGATACACACTGAAACACTTGCGATACACACTGAAACACTTGCGATACTCACTGAAACACTTGCGATACACACTGAAACACTTGCGATACACACTGAAACACTTGCGATACTCATTCAAAGACTTGGGATACACACTGAAAGACTTGCGATACTCACTGAAAGACTTGCGATACTCACTGAAACACTTGCGATACACACTGAAACACTTGCGATACACACTGAAACACTTGCGATACACACTGAAACACTTGCGATACACACTGAAACACTTGCGATACTCACTGAAACACTTGCGATACACACTGAAACACTTGCGATACTCACTGAAACACTTGCGATACTCACTGAAACACTTGAGATACTCATTCAAAGACTTGCGATACACACTGAAACACTTGCGCAAGTGTTTCAGTGTGTATTGTAAGTGTTTCAGTGTGTATCGCAAGTGATTCACTTGTACGCACAAGTGTTTCAGTGTGTATCACAAGTTTTCAATGGGTTTCGCCTCAAACGGCCTCCCATAATCTTTGGCTTTTGTAAATATATATATAAATGACAAATATGGATTCACTTCTGGATTCAACGTTATTATTTTTTTTTCAGTCTTGATTGCAAATGTTTTTGGGGTTTTTTGTTGTTGTTTTTTTTGGATGTAAAGTGGATATGACATCAATTGCTAGGCCTACATTCTTTCTTTTTCAGAAATGGAAGTAATTTAAAATGTGATATTGTATTTGTAATTTTTAGATGGTTATTTTACAGAGCTGTAAACACGGGAATCTCCAACCGCACGCAATCGTTGACGAACACCCGATTCATATGAAATATTACATATATATATATGATTTTTTTAAATAAGTTTAGTGTTTGTGTTTATCCAGTTTTTTGTTGTTGTTGTTGTTTTTTTGTTGCTGTTGCATCTATTTTTTCCGCAAACAATTTTTTTCAAGTAGCCATAACTTAATCCCTCCACCAAAATGTTTATATATATATATATATATATATATATATATATATATATATATATATATATATATATATATATACATATACATTTTTATATACACATAAATACACATATACTTAATACGTATTTCAGTTATCCAAAAACACAAGAAACAATCCTAATGTAAAGAAGACTCACAGATGCTACACACATTATGTGTCTTGGCATCTACATGTATTTTGGTTTCTATTCTGCAGTGCACTGGCACGACTGACTTCAGCGTGTCTATGTTACCAGCAGCTACATCTGACCACATCACCATCTACACCCTCCTGTCTCTGTGTCACACTGCTAGAGCCTCTGGGCTGTCAGTCTCTCGCCCCCTCACGCAGAAACACAATCCTGCCGTTTGCTTATTCAGAAGTAAAGCAGTGGAAGCTCAAACGCTGTGGCATCGCTGAGAGGGTGTTTAATGGACGGCCCTTACAATGAAAGGCCAGCTACATAACTGAACTGATGCCTCGCTGGCTCTGTCCTCCTCCTGACACGTCACAAGAGATGACAGTAATCCAGTTAGAGTTCAAAGTGACCACCATGAAGGCCTTTCAATTGAAGAAAAAACATGATCATAACAAAAGTGACAGAAATAGGCTAAACGCAACCCTAGCTTTGTGTTTTGATGGTTCTTCACACATCTTCATTCTCTTCATGCTAAAATCAAATATGGAATTTAAAAAACAAAATAAAGCAGAAAATGCATGCAGGGAAGGGCGCCTCGGAAGCACTGTCTCGTGAAGATTCGAAACCTTTGCGAATCATTTGTTTCGAACCGTTGATTCAGAGTCACGTGGTTTCAGTAAACGAGTCTTTGCGACATCATACCTTTTTTGAAATTGCAGTGGTTTTCAGCAATGTTTGTGAACCCATTGTCTGTGTATTTACCTGATCTTGACTCAGCTTCATCAATTTGTAGACATTTTAATAACACATTTGTATAATAGAAAGGAAGAGTTGTGGGCACACTAATTATTGGTCTGAATAACTCTATAAAACACAGAAAACAGGCCCTACAAATTAATAAAATATTACACAGACACATATTTAATTATATTAAATGATTCGTTAATTGCATTTAGTAGATAACACTTTCAGTAAACATTTGCAATTGGTTTGTGAAAGGTCTCTTATGAGTGTTTGAGCAGTTCTGAGCGATTCGAAAGAGTGAATCATTTTGCGAATTGGTTCAGTTGATTCAAAGTTCAAAGCTTTATTCTGCTAGTCAGTAGACAGCTGTCCATTATCGTGAAATAATATTTCACATTATTCAGCTTAAACCTTATTTCATCCGAAATTATGTGTATTTTACTCCATATCTGCAAACTCACCTACATATAAATATAGGTATATATTCAATACATATTGTGTCAAAACTACAGTACAAGAAATCACTGGTTCATAAAGAGCGACATAGTTTTACACATTATTATACATTATATTGCATAAAATAAAATAAAACAAAGAAACAAACCCAGTTAACCTTGCATATGAGGTAAAAGTCGAAGAATTGAGCCATGGTTAAAAAAAGGCAGATCACAAATGTTATTTATTTTAAGTTTCATTTATTGTACTTATTTTGGTGCAAATAAAATAAAATAAAATAAAAAATTTCGGCTTAGGGCTGAACAATGTTGCTAAAATAAAATAAAATAAAATAAAAGCTTTTTTATTTTATTTTATTTTATTTTATTTTATTTTATTTTATTTTATTTTATTTTATTTTATTTTATTTTATTTTATTTTATTTTATTTTATTTTATTTTATTTTATTTTATTTTATTTTATTTTATTTTATTTTAGCAACATTGTTCAGCCCTAAGCTGTTGTACTGAACATTTGTCAAGATTAATATTTCAAGCGAGTCTTTAAAAGTTTGACTTTTTAATGATTTTACATAAAGCATTTAAGAGATTTCCCAATTAAGCAGTCAAGGCTTCATTCTAATAATTCATGAAATCCATTTAGTTCCAATTAAGGTCTATTTGACACCATAAGCGTGATGATGAAGTGATTGGATTTCTGATTTTATCCTGTGAAAGTGATAGCAGACATCATTGTCAGTTAAATGTGCCTGTGAAGAGGCTGCTTGAATCTGAAAACACAGGCCTCATTCAGTACAGAACAGGATTTGGCTTCGAGGCTGAGGAAAGCCACGAGAATTAAAATGCAAATGAGTTGAGGATTACCGATGAAAAGAGCATTTACCTCATATTCCTAATTTAAAGTGTTGCTGTTGCGTCTCATTTGAGACGTTTACCGAAGCACACAGTTATCAAGGTCACATTAATCATGCTGTCGTCTCGCAGGCTTGTCATTTTGTCCTTAGTTTTACATTATTTTTAGATAAAACGTGAAGTCGTTACATTGTTATCATTTGCAGGAGACAATGAACTGGTTACAGCTTAATTCTCAGCTTTCTGTGATACCCAAGTGAGAATTAAATTTAAAGCCATGCTTATTTTTAAGACAAATTTGAATGAATTGTTGCTTTTGCAATTGCATAATCTTATTATTTCACATTATGTGCAGGTGTATTTGAAATAGCATTTTCACAATACATATTTAAAAGCAGAGTTACATGTTGGATTATTATATTTGTGAAATGTGAACAAGTTGCAATGTAGACATACAGTCTAGTGGTTATGTTTGCGATATTATAATTGTACGTAGTTGCATATATTTACATAAAAAAAAAACAGAAAACCTAAAGTACATGCTTGAAATAATCAGTTTTTCATTTGTTTAGAATGAAATGTTTATTTGGTAAGACGTTATAATAAGGTCTTTTAGTTTACTATTTGATTTAACATGAAAAATAGGCTATAAATACACTGCAACATTATTGTGGCGTCTGTTTGAAGCAAGTTAATATTCAACTCTAAAAACTGCTGTGCCATTGTTTGCTGACCTTCACATTTCAAAAACAACCACTCAAGTCCTGCTCACAAACTCTGATGAAACTCCTTCAGTTGTTTCTACTAAGTGGCTGACTGTGCTCGAGTCCAGAGAACATGGACTTGAAAGACATCCTGAGTGAGAGAGTGTGGGCAGGTCTGGGGTTGAACCCTTTTCTGACCGTAGGCAAGTGTTTCAAACACCCTCTTTGATCTCTGTGTCTGATATTCACATGAGAGCTTTTAGATAGAAGAGCTTATGGATGGATGGATGGATGGATGGATGGATGGATGGATGGATGGATGGATGGATGGATGGATGGATAGATAGATAGATAGATAGATAGATATTATACATTAGTAAAATGGGTCGCATCTAAACGATTCTAGAATGCTGTGTGATGTATTCACTGTTTTTCCATCTCTCTTTCTCCCTCTCTCCCCCTCTCCCTCTCCGCCTCTCCCCCTCTCCCTCTCTCCCTCACCCTCTCTCCCCCTCTCACTCTCCCTCTCTCCGCCTCTCCCTCTCGCTCCCTCTCTCTCTCTCCCTCTCTCTCTCCCTCTCTCCGCCTCTCCCTCTCGCTCCCTCTCTCTCTCTCCCTCTCTCTCTCCCTCTCTCTCCCTCTCTCTCTCTCTCCGCCTCTCCCTCTTGCTCCCTCTCTCTCTCTCTCTCTCTCCCTCTCACTCTCCCTCTCTCTCTCTCTCTCTCTCTCTCTCTCTCTCTCTCTCTCTCTCTCTCTCTCTCTCTCTCTCTCTCTCTCTCTCTCTCTCTCTCTCTCTCTCTCTCTCTCTCTCTCTCTCTCTCTCTCACACATCTCTCACACACACCTGATCTGATTCTTCTGACAGCTTCAGTGAAACTGGCACATCTCTCAGTGTTTATAGAGCGCACAGGTTACAGCACGCTCGATCACTGATGAGCTGAGGACCACTGAAGGGCCGCAGCGCCCTCTGCTGGCGGCGCATGCGCACTACACACCGCCTCATGATGGGGTCAATACATCACACTAACCTCGTTTCAGTGAGAAGAGTTCTTGCTGGTGGTGACTGAGCTGTATGGGGCGTCTTAAAATTAAAGCAGTGGACAGATGGAGATTAAAACAAGGTCAAGCTGTCAACATGAAGCCAAAACATTTTATTAAAGTTTTATACAAGCAATAATTACAACCCGAATTCCGGAAAAGTTGGGACGTTTTTTAAATTTTGATAAAATGAAAACTAAAGGAATTTCAAATCACATGAGCCAATATTTTATTCACAATAGAACATAGATAACGTAGCAAATGTTTAAACTGAGAAATTTTACACTTTTATCCACTTAATTAGCTCATTTAAAATTTAATGCCTGCTACAGGTCTCAAAAAAGTTGGCACGGGGGCAACAAATGGCTAAAAAAGCAAGCAGTTTTGAAAAGATTCAGCTGGGAGAACATCTAGTGATTAATTAAGTTAATTGATATCAGGTCTGTAACATGATTAGCTATAAAAGCTTTGTCTTAGAGACGCAGAGTCTCTCAGAAGTAAAGATGGGCAGAGGCTCTCCAATCTGTGAAAGACTGCGTAAAAAAAATTAAAAAAAAACTTTAAAAACAATGTTCCTTTAACGTCAAATTGCAAAGGCTTTGCAAATCTCATCATCTACAGTGCATAACATCATCAAAAGATTCAGAGAAACTGGAGAAATCTCTGTGCGTAAGGGACAAGGCCGGAGACCTTTATTGGATGCCCATGGTCTTCGGGCTCTCAGACGACACTGCATCACTCATCGGCATGATTGTGTCAATGACATTACTAAATGGGCCCAGGAATACTTTCAGAAACCACTGTTGGTAAACACAATCCGCCGTGCCATCAGCAGATGCCAACTAAAGCTCTATCATGCAAAAAGGAAACCATATGTGAACATGGTCCAGAAACGCCGTCGTGTCCTGTGGGCCAAGGCTCATTTAAAATGGACTATTTCAAAGTGGAATAGTGTTTTATGGTCAGACGAGTCCAAATTTGACATTCTTGTTGGAAATGATGGACGCCGTGTCCTCAAGGCTAAAGAGGAGGGAGACCTTCCAGCATGTTATCAGCGTTCAGTTCAAAAGCCAGCATCTCTGATGGTATGGGGGTGCATAAGTGCATACGGTATGGGCAGCTTGCATGTTTTGGAAGGCTCTGTGAATGCTGAAAGGTATATAAAGGTTTTAGAGCAACATATGCTTCCCTCCAAACAACGTCTATTTCAGGGAAGGCCTTGTTTATTTCAGCAGGACAATGCAAAACCACATACTGCAGCTATAACAACAGCATAGCTTCTTCGTAGAAGAGTCCGGGTGCTAACCTGGCCTGCCTGCAGTCCAGATCTTTCACCTATAGAGAACATTTGGCGCATCATTAAACGAAAAATACGTCAAAGTCGACCACAAACTCTTCAGCAGCTGGAAATCTATATAAGGCAAGAATGGGACCAAATTCCAACAGCAAAACTCCAGCAACTCATAGCCTCAATGCCCAGACGTCTTCAAACTGTTTTGAAAAGAAAAGGAGATGCTACACCATGGTAAACATGCCCCGTCCCAACTATTTTGAGACCTGTAGCAGAAATCAAAATTGAAATGAGCTCATTTTGTGCATAAAATTGTAAACTTTCTCAGTTTAAACATTTGCTACGTTATCTATGTTCTATTGTGAATAAAATATTGGCTCATGTGATTTGAAAGTCTTTTAGTTTTCATTTTATTAAAATTTAAAAAACGTCCCAACTTTTCCGGAATTCGGGTTGTAGTGTTTTAGAAAAATTAGTTGTCCACTGTGGAAGCCCATTTCCAACACTAGGTTAAATAAATAAATAAAATAGGTAATTAAGACTGTTATATAATATTGTTTGTCATGGATTTTATTTGGTACATTTCTGGGTTTCTTCTTGCACTCTTCTGTGTATCTCCTGTAATTTTGATCTTACTTTGCTTAATTTTTGTGCATTTCATATGCATGAGTTTTCTAATGTGTTAATGTGAATGAACTGCCACAATCCGCGCCTGAAGCATCGTAATAAAACACTGTAATGCGTGCTTAAAGCGATGAGTTAAAAACGTGGCCACGGTCACGTATTGAACACGTGTTTTAGCGCATTGAACTTTGAAGTTGCCGCGAAATGTAGGATACATAATAACCGAAACGTCGAGATAAGCACGTATTTCCAATAAACTTGGTCTGAAAAAAAGGCTGAAATGCAAGACATAGCCTACCTTTAGAAATTTGACTTTTTCTATGAATTCTAAATTTGCTTATCTCACAAATTTTAGTTTATATTTCTATTACAGAATTTTCACTTTTAGCTGACTTTTCCCCCTCATAATAATAATAATAATTGTAAGACATAAACTCAGAATTGACAGGGGAAAAAAATTCACAGCTTATTTTTAGTTGGCGTGAAAATGTAAAGCCAATGTTCCTGCAATAAAAAAAATGCAAAAATAAAAAAATTAATCTAATTTTAAAAAGGTGAGATTAAAAAGTCACAATTAGCTTTCTTATGTTTTATCCCACAGTGGAAACAAGCTTCCGTAGTCCACCTAATTGGGATAAAGACATTTACTTTGCATGGAGCGGGTCACCTGATGACATGACCAGATCACATGACCAACCAAATACTACAGTCTATACAATACTTAGATATTTGCTTCTACAGAATAAATATCTGACTGTCATATCATAGCTGACTGTTTCTACAAGGGCATGTGAAAGTAAAAGCCTGCTGCACACTGCTGGTGAAAAAAGTGCTATTGCAGCGCTCCTAGCGTCAACAAGCGGAACTGCACACAGATGGCCCCGCCCCTCTCTGACGCCATTGGTTGGTTCAGTGGTGATGTGTTTTCGCAATTTAGCTGCATCATGATTAAACTAACAGCACTGTTTTAATAGCCACAGTCACAGTAAAACATCTTTCTGGAGAAATGAACACACTCTTTTATTGACAGACTCTAGCATTAGTTAGAGTTGATTCGAACATCATGAGAAATATAAAAAGTTATTGGAATTATTTTTACTTGACTTTTGCATCGATTCATTAGGCATTGAGAAAAAAGCATTTTAGAATTGCATTGATTATTCATTGATTTCTTTCTTTTTTATCTATCTGACAGTGTGGTTATATTGTGTTTACTTGGAATTTTAGTTTGGAGAATACAGAAGAAAACTAGATGTTAAACATACAAAATAACTTGAATAGAAAATATTTTCCCTGTGTGAAAATTAGCCACAGTTTTCATACCATGTGTACATTTAGAATTGGTTTAAAAGGGGAAAAAGA
Source organism: Carassius carassius (assembly GCF_963082965.1). NCBI lineage: Eukaryota > Metazoa > Chordata > Actinopteri > Cypriniformes > Cyprinidae > Carassius > Carassius carassius. The sequence goes on along the minus strand of NC_081773.1, from coordinate 31,098,763 downwards.
ACAGGAAAAAATACAACCCGAATTCCGGAAAAGTTGGGACGTTTTTTAAATTTGAAAAAAATGAAAACTAAAAGACTTTCAAATCACATGAGCCAATATTTTATTCACAATAGAACATAGATAACGTAGCAAATGTTTAAACTGAGGAAGTTTACAATTTTATGCACAAAATGAGCTCATTTCAATTTTGATTTCTGCTACAGGTCTCAAAATAGTTGGGACGGGGCATGTTTACCATGGTGTAGCATCTCCTTTTCTTTTCAAAACAGTTTGAAGACGTCTGGGCATTGAGGCTATGAGTTGCTGGAGTTTTGCTGTTGGAATTTGGTCCCATTCTTGCCTTATATAGATTTTCAGCTGCTGAAGAGTTCGTGGTCGTCTTTGACGTATTTTTCGTTTAATGATGCGCCAAATGTTCTCTATAGGTGAAAGATCTGGACTGCAGGCAGGCCAGGTTAGCACCCGGACTCTTCTACGACGAAGCCATGCTGTTGTTATAGCTGCAGTATGTGGTTTTGCATTGTCCTGCTGAAATAAACAAGGCCTTCCCTGAAATAGACGTTGTTTGGACGGAAGCATATGTTGCTCTAAAACCTTTATATACCTTTCAGCATTCACAGAGCCTTCCAAAACATGCAAGCTGCCCATACCGTATGCACTTATGCACCCCCATACCATCAGAGATGCTGGCTTTTGAACTGAACGCTGATAACATGCTGGAAGGTCTCCCTCCTCTTTAGCCCGGAGGACAAGGCGTTCGTGATTTCCAACAAGAATGTCAAATTTGGACTCGTCTTAACATAAAACACTATTCCACTTTGAAATAGTCCATTTTAAATGAGCCTTGGCCCACAGGACACGATGGCGCTTCTGGACCATGTTCACATATGGCTTCCTTTTTGCATGATAGAGCTTTAGTTGGCATCTGCTGATGGCACGGTGGATTGTGTTTACCGACAGTGGTTTCTGAAAGTATTCCTGGGCCCATTTAGTAATGTCATTGACACAATCATGCCGATGAGTGATGCAGTGTCGTCTGAGAGCCCGAAGACCACGGGCATCCAATAAAGGTCTCCGGCCTTGTCCCTTACGCACAGAGATTTCTCCAGTTTCTCTGAATCTTTTGATGATCTTATGCACTGTAGATGATGAGATTTGCAAAGCCTTTGCAATTTGACGTTGAGGAACAAAGTTTTCCACAATTTTTTTACGCAGTCTTTCACAGATTGGAGAGCCTCTGCCCATCTTTACTTCTGAGAGACTCTGCTTCTCTAAGACAAAGCTTTTATAGCTAATCATGTTACAGACCTGATATCAATTAACTTAATTAATCACTAGATGTTTTCCCCGCTGAATCTTTTCAAAACTGCTTGCTTTTTTAGCCATTTGTTGCCCCCGTGCCAACTTTTTTGAGACCTGTAGCACGCATTAAATTTTAAATGAGCTAATTAAGTGGATAAAAGTGTAAAATTTCTCAGTTTAAACATTTGCTACGTTATCTATGTTCTATTGTGAATAAAATATTGGCTCATGTGATTTGAAATTCCTTTAGTTTTCATTTTATTAAAATTTAAAAAACGTCCCAACTTTTCCGGAATTTGGGTTGTACTTACGAGGAAAATGTGGCATAAAATTATACCTAGATCTTTTTAGATTTGCATAATGTATAAAAAGACTTGATTCTGTATTTCTTGTCATAAATTCATGCCTTCAGTAGTTAAATCAATATATATATATACAATATATAAATAATATATATATTATTATTATTCTGTTGAGAAGCTGATCAAAAATATACAATTATTCTTTGATTGAATTCAATTCTCATAATGTCAAATTAAACTATTATTTTTTTACTCAGAATTGTTGTTATTTTTATTATTCATTTATTATATATATATATATATATATATATATATATATATATATATATATATATACAGTGAAAACACCAATCCTAAAAATAAGAAAAATAAATAAATAAATAAAAATAAATCTGAAATTAGTAAATTTTATAAATTATACAAAACTAACCTAACTGAATCTCTTGTTACTAATTAAAAATAGCATGTTTACCTTTAAAAAAAAGTATTTTTAATATGTAAAACAAAATAGACACAATTTTTTTTTGTAGTTATGATGTTAAAACTTTTATGTTTTTGTACAGAAAGTGACTTTTAAAATTAAAGAAATAGTGAGTAAAAAGTGTGACAACAAGCCCCGGTCATGTGTAAAATCAACTCTTAAACTTGTATAACCCAGCTTTCACTTCTGCTTTTTTTCTGTTCTTGACAGATGTTGCTTTTATAAACAACAGACCCAAACTAAAGAAAATTAATGTAATATTTGTGACCCTGGAGCACAAAACCAATCTTAAGTAGCCAAGGTTTATTTGTAGCAATGGGTTAAAATATTTCTTTTATGGCAACAATTATACAATTTCCATCAATTCCATCTACAGTTCTTACATTTTTTTATGGTTTGTCATTGTATTTTGAACAAATCTGTTCTAAAACTTAATAATATATGCTCTTTTATTTGCTTGTTTCTTTGCACAGATTTGTTGAAACAGCAAAATAACAAATAACATTTAGATCTGTAAAGATCCACATAATAATTTACATTTTCATTAGCAATGCTTTTAACCAAAGTGACTTAAAAAAGAACAAATGCAGATTTTCTGCATTTGTAATGAAATAAACAAATGCAGGAAAGAAAGAATATTGCCTTTTACTTCATGATTGGTTATACTAAACTAAACTATTATAGTTAACTACAGTATTTTTAAGTTAGAGAAGGAAACTTTAATATAAATATATTTTAAGAATAAGTCATTTAAGTTATGCTATTTTTTAGCTATTTTTAAACTATATTTTAATTTTAAAAAAATACTTTTTTTACTTATACCAAAACTGTGCTTTACTCAAATTGACTAAATACATGTTATATAAATTGTAAAAATTACTATCATTTGAATTTGTAGCATTTTGAGATTTTGTTTAAATTTAAATTTAAACTGCATTATAAATCAAATGTATTATTATTATTATTAGAATTTCTAAAACTTTCCTTTTATCATTTTTTTTATATTTGAACTTTTTTTTAGTTACCTATATTTTAGATATTTTAGTTATACCAAAAAGTAAATATAAATATATTTTACTAAATGTAGGCTAAATTATATGAATTATAAATAAATGTTGTTGTGTTTTTCACTTTATTTTAGTTAACTGAATTTCAGTTAAATAACACTTAAATATAACTATATTTAACTAAAGTATAAGTAATATAAATACAACTAGTTTAAGTTTCTCTATCATTTTGTTTGTTTTCACTTTCTTTTAGTTAACTATTTCAGTTAAATTTAATTTAGAACTATTTAATAAAATAAAAGTTTTTTTCTAAACGTTTCTCTATCATTTTTGTGTTTTTCACTTTCTTAACTGTTAAATATAACTTAATATATATATATATATATATATATATATATATATATATTTCACAAAAATATAATTAATATAAATATAACTAGCTTTTTTTAGTTTCTCTCATTTTTGTGTTTTTCACTTTCTTTTAGTTAACTATATTTCAGTTAAATGTCACTTAAATATAACTACATTTTACTAAAATTTAAGTAATATAAATATAGCTAGTTTTTCTAAAACATTCCCCTTTTCAAATTTTTATATTTAATTAGCGAATGTATTTATTAGTTATATCAAAAGTTAAACAGAACTATATTTTAAAGTTATATATAAATATATGTTGCATTTTTTTATTATTATTATTATTTATCTTAAGGTTTCTTTGCTGTTCTGTCTCCGTGTCTCTGTACTCTCTCTGTGTGTGTTGTTCTCATGTGAGATTTTACACATCAATGGCCCTGGAGGTGAAAGGTGAGCTGGCGTGACCCCAGATCAGCAGTAAGACAATCCCAGCGCTGCTTTCCTAACAGAAGACCCTTCACTGGCCCCTGAGAAGGAGGAGTCACAGCAACTGCCATTTTCAGAAGAGGAGGTGCCAAAATACAGCAGGAACACACTCCATCCAGAGAGAAACTCTTATACCCGACTCACCATTTCCTGATTTCAAACAATTAGTAACTCAGAAAGAGAATGTTGTGTTGTTAGATGCATGTGAATTTATTTGTACCATGAAGGCCGATATTAAAAGTTTAATCAAGACTTCAAACTAAAGTCAAAAATGACTAATTTGAAAGTATATGTTTATCCAGGATTAATGTACTGCTTTCATAACCCTCAAAATTGGTTAACAAACGGGGTATATACTGTAATGTTAAAAAAAATACTAACAAAAACATGTTTGAAAGACACTTAAATAAGAATGTTCACACTAAAAAATGGCTTTTAAATCATTTTCACTCAGAAATTGCTGGTAAATTTCACAAATAAAAATTTTAATTATAAAGAAACTGCAAGCAACACTGAATTAAATGGGAAAAAGTGTAGTAGTTTCTATTTTATAGAAGCAATACTTTCTAGTAAAACTTCTCCAATAACTTGTTTTATTTACAAGTTTGACAAATCAATTTTAGAGTAAGCAGATCACGATTTAATATAGAATATAGTCGAACAAAAAAAAACAGCATTTAGGATTTAGAACAAATCAACAGACTAAAAATAATGGCTTTAATAAATAACCGTATTTCTGTAAAACAGGTCTCTGAAACGTATTAAACTCGTTTTAATCTGTTTTGAGATATAAATCAACACAGTTCATGAACTATCAATAAAAAAAAATCATCACCTAATTATGCAATAATACAGCACTGAAATCTTAAGTATATAGCACGCATCAATATTCCACATTTGAGACATAAATAATATCATACAAAGATTAAAAACATTCTATAGCCTAACTTTTCTTTTAATGAGTTATCTTTTATCTATCAAAAAGCTAAATATTGACGAAAACAATATTAACAAAACCCTGAAAAATTGTTCATTTATATGCAATAGTGCATATAGCTTATTATAATCATTTATCAAGTATTAAGAGCGTTCCTCATGTGTCTTACAAGAGAGAAGATGCTGCTTTGACATGCTGCGGACTCCTCGCATCTGCTGGAGATGTTGACCCTCATAGTTATTTACAGTTGTAAGATCTGTTTTATTACTATTATTATTATTATTATTATTGTAGTAGAGCTATATAGTTGGATTGGCGGGGGAACGGAAGTAGTTTGTGCATGCTAATCAAGGAGTCGGGGTTGTGGATATTTACGTTCAACGGGAGCCGCCCTTCATTCACCACATGGTTAAAAGCAACGCGCGCTCGCGGCACTTTCGCAATCTTACTACGGTTTTGTAACGCGACCCAAAGCGTGCTCGGATGCTGCGTTTCCACCGTCGGCGCTACAAGTTTACGTTACCGTGTAGTTTCGACGATTTCCCCGGAGCGTTGACAGTAAACGGTAAGTGTGTGCACAAGTGAGTGAAGATGGTGGATTCTACTAACCCGTGTCTTACTACGCGCGTGGTACTGACGCGAAACCTGTTGTTGCCGTTTTCGCGCGATTCACTCAACGAAGTCTAGCCCGTGCTTGCGTGAACGTCTAAAGCGTTCACTTTATTGCATGCGAACGGTTAGAGGAGCGGTTTCGGGGCTAAAACACTGTAGTTAGAGACGCGTGGTAGCCCACCATAGTTCAGAGAATGAGGGAGATTTGAAAAGCGTGCGCGAGGCTGCTGCAGTGGCAAACACGCGCTCGCGCCAGTCTCCGTCAACATTCTATCGGCGCTTTCAAACGCGTTCCGAACCGCTCCAAGAGAACTCCTCGCGCTCCAGAACAGCAGTTGTTCGCTGTGCTTTGTGAACGCTGGTTGCCTCCAGAACAAAGCGACAGCACATGGGCAGCTGCAGGCCTGTGCTAGCGACGCTGCTAGGCTAGCCAGCGAGTTTCAAACGTCACGTTGCATGTTTGAACCCGACCCTTGCGCTTCATTATTTGGGGAACTGCCCTCGCGTTTCTGTTTACCTGTAAATACAGAACCACGGAGTTTGTGGTTTCCCGCTAATATAATGGAAGACTAGCGTGCGTTGTGAACGCATGTGCGCTGGAACGCATTGGGCAGGTCACCATTAAGATTTGAATTCCAAAGCGTTCCGCACAACACAAAAGGGTTTGGGCGTAAAATCAAGACGAGACTCTCACGTTGGGTAAACAGAGATGCCGCGTCAAACCAGAACTAACTAGAAAGATTGGGGCTGGTGTTGTCGAACGCGTTTAAGCGTGCGTTAGACGCATTTCGCGGCAGTTCTAGAGTACTTTTTTTACCCACCAGCTTTGCAAGGTCCGACCCAAACAACGAGCAAAGACGTGAACACTCGACTTTGCCCTTGTTTTTAGTTTGTTTCTCCAACACAAGTGCGGACTCTTCGGCGCCATATTGGTGCAGATCATGGGGGGAGGGGTGTGCGCGCGTTTCGATGGTGTGCGCATGCGCTGTAGAACGCCGGTTGTGTCCCTTACGAAAATTAACCATGGTTTTAACTACAAATTCAAAAAAAGAGAAATCATGGTTACTATAATTAAATCATAGCTGTACCACTCTAACCATAGTTTAACCATTGTATTTGTAGTAAAGCTAAAACCATGGTTACTACACTTTTGCTACAATAAAACCATGGTTAATTTTCGCGCTTCGAATTCCATTTAGTGGTTTAAGGTGCTTTTATTTTTTTTTATAAATGAATAAATACGCACGTATTATAGTTTTTTAATGCCGCAGTCTAGTCAGATAGATGGGACTTTTACCAAAAACTGTGCTTTACTATAATTGACTAAATGCATGTTATATAACTTGTAAAAAATTACTATCAAGTGCTTTTTTTTATATATATTTTAATAATTTGTAGCACTTTTTTTTTTTAATATAAGTGTTCATTGCTCCTGTGGTTTGGAACCTACATACAGTAGTACAATTTGAAGTGGATCAAAAAAGTTCATCATTAGACAAGATCGCATTTTGGTTTTAGAACAACATTGATGAAATGCAGACTGTTGTATATTAATGAAACGGAATGAAAGCAAGTGTGCAATAACATACCTTTTCCCATTCTTTTCAGAAGAACCATCGACCACCTCACCTTACACCAGGGTACCACCTTCCACTAGTGGCACGAAACGATGTGGTCCGCCACTAACCCCGTCCCAAAAGTGGATCTTCCCAGTTCCTCTTGGCCGTGAGCTCGTCGACTCCATGTCAGTGTAGTGCCAAAGTGCTTACAGTGCAGGTAGTTCTGTAAAATCTACTGCAGTGGAGGCACTTCAAGCTCTACTTTGACATGTACACACACAAGCGGCGTCGTGAACTACTGCTTGTGCTAAGGTGCATTTAGTGCAGATAGTGAAGTAGACTCGCACCTACTGCCCTAAGTGCCCCTTCTGGCATAAGGGGCTGGCAAATCCCGCTGTTCCCCATTGGCTGTCCCCTATTATCTCATTTCATGCAGTTCTCTGCTAGTTTTGCATAGTTGCACTACAAGAAATATTGAGTTGTGCAAATCTATGCAAAACTGATGGTGGCCTGCTTCCCCATCCTTCCCTGTGCTTCTCGCTTTGACCGTTTCTGCTTAAGCGTGCATGTGTGTTACAGGTTAACACTCACTCTGGTTCCAGCAGTATTAAAGTGCTTATAGTGCAGGTAGTTCAGTAAAATGCCTATCTACTGCAATGTGAGCACTTCAAGTACTTCTAGATGCGAGCGTCGAGGAGAGAGCTTGACCTTCGTGTTTTCCTGTGCGCACTGTCCTGGTTAGTTTTGCTGGTTTGCAGTCAGCGTTCATATCGTTGCTGTGCAAATCCATGCAAAACTGATCGTAACAGTGAGGAGTCTCCGCTTCCCGTCACACTCCTGCTTCCCTGTCTTTGCAGGTTGGGATCAGCCGCAATGCTCTGCGCTGGAAGTATTGCACTTGTCCCGGCCTGTGAAGAGCATGGGAAATTATCCAGCTGCATTTTTCAATAAAACAGTAACATTTATTTATTTTTCCTCCCCTTCCCGTCTTGTTTTGTGTTAAAATTTGACCATCACAATAAAAGTTTTAAATGCACATTTGCTTGTGCAGTTGTATTGTAATTTAAAGGTGTTAAACTGTTGAATTTTACTTGTAAAGTTTTTTGATGTAATGGCATTAAAAGACTGTTTGTATTGAAACATGACCAGTTTTAAGTTTATTATAGGTTGGTGAGATTTGTTAGGTTAAATGTCCAGTGGATTCATATCACATGCTACCAGTCAAAGTTTGACAGTTGTTTTTGTTTTTTGTTTTATCCATGTTTTAGAGTAATAATAATAATAATAATAATGCTTAAAAGAAGAGAAACATTAAGTTTCAATATTTGATTAGTTGTTCAAACTTAAATGCATTCAATGTTCGAACATTTTTTGCTATATCAAATGTTTTGCACATTTATTTTTCCTGACTATTCTAATATTGATGTTCCGATATAGCCTCATTTTTAAATGTATAAAACCTGTTGTTTTTTGTAATGGGATTGAATTTCTATTTTTTTTTTTATCAAACTTGCAGGTAACTGTATGAACACTAGATGGCCATATTGTATTTGGAATCCTCTAGAATGACTCCTCCATGTTCAGTATTTGTGTTTGATCGAATACATGTTTTTATTAGCCTATAAAGAGTTTAAACTAATCTGAGTCCGTTGTTGTAGCAGAAGCACCTGCTTTAATCTTTTTTTTTTTTTTTTTTTTTTTTGGTAAAGTCATTAATGTTCATTTATGTCCTGGGTTTAACAACCTTTAATATCAAATGTTAAATTATATTACGATCTAAAGATGGCCTAATGTAATTATTTTAATTCTAGCAATTTTCTTCAGTTGGCGTGACTTTAAAAAAAAATATAAAGCTGGTTAATATAAAGTTTAATGTGAATCGTTTTAGCAAACTAGGCTAATTTGTGATGTGAAAATTCTATTTAACGATTCAGAAATAAATGGCGTTTTCTGGTTATGCATGTATAACCACTGTTAAAGTGTGTTTGTAAAAGATATGAACCAGGTTTAGCGTGCAAGGGAAAAAATAAGAGTAGATTGTACTACAAGAGGACTTTGAACCATACTGACCCTGTGTGTCACGCTCATCCTCCATTTGTATCAAATGTAATGGAGTTGTGCAATGGTGACTACAAACCACATCCATTCATCTGCAGCGTCTCTGACTCTCATAAACTTATTACAATATATTGCAGTAAAATTCCTGTCTGAATCCTCCATATTTCAGTCTTTTAAAACTTTCAGACAAGACTTTACCTTTCAAGTCTAACTTGATTTAGTTATGTTTTGCTATTGTGACTCCTGAAAGAGCTGTTCTAATACATTGGACATTAAAAATTTGAGATAAAATATGCAACGGGCATCTCGAAATCATCAAATACACTGTATGTTTAGAGCTATTCTACTTCATTTTCAGGAAGCAGAGCTGCTCTTCAGTCCCTCATTGGGTCTGTCTGTAATTATGATTTAACTGCACATAAACAAAAGTAATGATGCCCATCATAGGATTTTCAATCTAGAATGGGAGTGTGGAATAATTCTGACTAAAATATATTTTTTGGTAAAATATTTACATCCAAAAGTGAAAGAACTTCAGATCTGTTCCCCCATTCAGCAACATCCACTGCAGAAATAAGAGTGTTACAGTGATATTGACAGACTTTCTTATTTTAAAACAGAGCCATTGTTTGTGTTTAATAAAAGAAAAAGAATTCCACTGTTCCGAAAGCATACCAAACCATGGATTCAAAACCGAAGAAAAGTATTTCCTCAATGGAATAAAAAAAAATATATATATATATATATATATATATATATATATATATATATATAAGTATTTGTGGCTTTATCTCACAATATTGACGTCTTTACTTACAACTGAGAGTTATAAACTCGTTTGCATCTCTCAATATTTACTTTTTGAGTTTGCATCTTGAGATTGGATATTCTTTTATCTCAAAATTTTGCTCTCAACATTCAATTTTTTTTTTCATCTGAATTATATTATACATCTAAGAATATTGAAGTTTTTTCTCTAAATTCTGAGTTTACATCTCAAATTTTTTATCTCAGAATTTTCAGTTTGCTTCTTAAAATTCTAAAAATTGTCCTTTGATTTTTGAATCTGCATCTCAAATGTAAGACTTTTTTTCCCTAAAATGTTGAGTTTGCATCTTTTATTTCTGACTTTTTTCTCCCAAAAAAAAAATTTGAGTTTGCATTTTGAATTCTGACTTTATTTTTTCTCAGAAGTTTGAATCTTTGAATTCTAACATTTTTCTAAGAAATGGGAGTTTACATATTGCATTTTTGTCTTTTCTTGGATTTCTGAGCGTATCTCAAAATCCTGACTTTTTACTCATACAATTTTTTGGTTGCATCTCAGAGTTTATATGTTGCATTTTTTTTTATTTTTAATTGTGACATTTTATCTCAAAATTCTGTCTTTTCTTGCAAAAAAAAAAAAAAAACAGTTACAATTACCTCTTTTTTTTCATGGGGAAATATGCTTCCATAGGCCACAATATGCACCAGCACCAGTGTGAAATCAGAGCATATATAATGTGCCAGGAGCCTATGGAACCTGATCCTGAGTGTCTACTCATTATTGACCTAAATCTTTTGCATTGAAGTAACAACATGTCAGTTTAGTGTGGGTCTCTCTCTTTCCTGCGTTCGCCATTCATTGAATCATTTATTGCAGCGGCTATGAAAGCATCATCAATCTTGTTTCATCTGATCTAATGTGCTGTCAGCTGCTCTGTGTCCCCTTGTCCAGTCTCATAATTTAACCACTAATATGTTTCATAATGTCCTCTGGGCATGTGGAAGTATGGAGGTCATTATAGTTTGCAGCAGGCAGATGCGAGAGGAGGATTTGACTGGGGATTTCACCATGCAGCATCACCATGTTTTTAATGAGAGAAAATAACACAAAAGACATTTTTGTTAAAAGAACAGCACAAAAATCCAGCTACAATCACGACATTATCATGAATGCTAGCGGTTGATCACATGCAGCTGGCTTTCTTCCAAACTGCATCCAGTGGAAATAGTTCCCAAGCCTCGTATGAAAGCATCTTTCAGAACGATTTTCTTCATAGAGATATGTGACAGACAAAAGCATGTTTCGTCTTTTTGGAACGATCCACTATTTCCCCATGACTTTAATTCATTATTAACCGGTCGAAAAGCATGCTGGCATGTAACCTGCATCTCAGTGACTGGCCTCACAGAAAGTTCAGCGGGAGCAGCATGTATCCAACAACTGGAGGTGACAGGAAAAGGATGAAATAGATTTATATAACAGCATTTTTTAGGTCATTTGATTGTGAAATATTCTTGAATATCAGCTTATGTCCATTAAAACACTTCATGATATCTGCTGAGGAACAAGCACAATAGTCTCTTGTTGAAATTTTCTTGAATGCTCTGAATTTGGGAACAGATTTGAAGGAATGTTGCATTGCATCAGTGTCTCATCAATGGATGCTCTGGAGTGAATGGGTGCCGTCAGAATGAGACTAAACATCACAATAATCCACAGCACTCCAGTCCATCAGTTAACATCTGGAGAAGACAAAAGATTAAACAAATCCAGCATTAAGATGTTTTTAACTTCAAACCATCACTTCTGGCTAAAATACAAGTCCATAATCCAAAACAACGCTTCCTCCGAAATAAAAAAATCTGATCTGAATCAGGAGAGAAATCTGCACAAATCAAGCACCATTTACAAGTAAAAACAGTTCTAAACAAATATATGTTTTTTGATGTGAGAGAGAACAGTAGATGCACTATTTCACCGGAGGAAGTGTTATTAAGGATTATGGAGTCGTATTTTAGCCGGAAGTTATGGTTTGAAGTTAAAAATGTCTTGATGGATTTGTTTATTATCAACACACAACTCTCGGCATCTCAAGACATTAACTGATGGACTGGAGTGCTGTTTTTGTTTTTTGAGTGATGTTTTTATCAGCTGTTTGGACTCTCATTCTGACGGCACCCATTCACTGCAGAGCATCCATTGATGAGACACTGATGCAGTGCTACATTTCTCCAAATCTGATGAAGAAACAAACTCATCTACATCTTGGATGACTTGAGTGAGTGCCTCTTAAATGAATTTTCACTTTTGTCTGAGCTGTTCCTTAAGTGCCATCTGTTAACTGGGGAATAACGTTTGTTACCTAGAACAATTCCTCTAAAGCTCATCTGATTGACAGATTGGCTTCCAAAGGTGGCCAGTGCCATGTATATAACGGTGATATACATATGAGTCAGACAGAGCTATGAGTGTAGGAGTGATGCTGGCAGAATGAGAACTGTGTGGAAAACAGCATGTACATGAATGTAAATACATCCCTCTCTATGTAACCTTACACTAATTATAGGTTTAATTTATTTTTACCTTTTGGGGGGATTATGTTTTTTTTAGTGTATAGGTCTTGCTGATAAAATGTTTTCTAATTTTGGTGCATAAGAATTCTGAGGTTTTAAACTTTGTGAATATGTGGCTGTGGGTGGCATATTCTCTGTATTTTCTATACAGCGCAATTTTAGCCAGCCTGAATGAAACTATTGTTAGTGATTCTTTCTTCCTTGTGTATTTTATTAGTATTAACTGTTGGGGACAAGCAAAATTGGAGGTGCATTATTTTATTTTCAAGATAAAAAACTAATAAAAAGACAGAGGTGGGCTGCAAATGTCATTAACTTTGTAAGAGTGAAATTCTAGCCCATTATATATTTTAGATCTGAGAATAAGAATTTGGCTGCAATGGAAATTCATGTAACTTTTTCTATCATCAATTTTCATTACTACACACCAACTTTTTTTAATGTAAAAAAATATATAAATAAAATAAATAATAATATATTGACAGCTACACTCTGGATTTTTTTATTTTTTTTATTTTATACATTTAACATTCTTAAATCAAGATTAATTTACTTGTGAAGCAAAGTGACACAAAATAATACGTTTTTCTTCCTGAGGAAAAAAATATATTTAAGATTAATATTAATATTTAGTGATAAGATTATTTTTGTTGGCCCATTGGCTGATATTTCTCTAATTTTAAGCCAAAACACACTTAATTTTGATTCATTTTTATTTTTTATTTTTCAGAAAACAAGACATATGCTTCATTTAGCTTCTCAAGTAGGCCTAAATATCTTGATTTAAGAATGTTTAAATATTTGTAATGGAAAACAAGACGTAAAATAAGTTTTCTTTTGCAAAGTTATCTAAAGGTAAAGTCTTAATGATCAAAAAAAATTAAGTTGTAAAGTGATACATAATATCAAACGAGTCGAACGTTAGAACTGTAGCGTGTTGTTATGGTTACCGTCGCTAGCGGTTATATAAAAAAACGCACTTTAAATAACTTGTAATCTTAACTTTTTACTGAAAAATCCCTTTAAAGCCTTTAAGAAAAAAAATGTGTACTGTTTTTATGTGTCGGGTACTGTAAACACACCCCCTTTGGGGAAACTGAAGGAGTCATGGGGTCGAGCCTAAACTCTCCTCATAATTAGTTTCCACATATGCCACAGCCGTGAAGATCGCGACTGATACTCAGTTATGCGCTGTACTGCACGGCGATAACATTCAGTTTAGAGGATCTGACTCTGACAGCTGCTGGTTCACTCGCATCACTGCGCGTTCACGCGAACTCTCGAGGAACTCCAGTCAGGACGCGCAATGCTTTCTGCCGCGAAACCTCAACGCGTTCTGACTCCCAAGTAGAGAGAGGAATCAGCGCGTGCTTCTCACAGACTCCATGACGAGGATCGATCAGCAGATCTCCGCGGAGCTCGCGATGTCGGCGGTGTTTGCCGTTCTGTGCGCGCTCCTGGCTCCGGTCACGGCGGATCCGCGCGCGGTGAACTGCAGCCAGGTGAAAGACGCGTTCACCGACCTGGGCTACAGTCCTGCACGTGTTCCCACCGAGGAAACAGCAGGTATCGACTCAATTACAACACTGTCATCTGCTTACACGCCGATTAATACGGGGGACCGGGGCAAGTTGTCACACGGTCTGTATGTCAGTTTTGTCAAAAGTCAGAAGTCCTTGCTTGTTGTGCATTGATTGAGTGTGCTAGTTTAATACGTCTAGTTCAAAAACAAAATAATGTGATATTTAATTCTATCCTGTTTGGTAACAAGTGGACGCGGCTTTACAGTGAAGGTAGATTTGAAACGTCACGGTGGGGCAAGTTGTCACAAATTTGTGACCCTGGAGCACAAAAGCAGTCTGAAGTCTCTGGGGTATATGTATAGCAATAGTCAAAAAAGAAACCAAAATTATCGATTTTCTAGTAAAGTAAATATATCAAAACGTAATTTGTTATTAGTGATATGCATTACTAAGCATTAATTTGGACAACTTTAAAGGTGTTTTTCTCAGTATTTTGATTGATTGATTTATTTATATTTTTGCACCCTCACATTCCAGATTTTCAAATAGTTGCATCTCGAACAAATATTGTCCGATCGTAACAAACCATATATCAGTGAAAAGATTATCAATTTTAAATTTTTCACATTTATAATGTACTTTTTTGCGTTGAAAACCAACGCAATATCAGCTGTTTAACAACTTATCTTGATTCATAATTGTCTTATAGTTTATTAAATTGAATACAATCGATTGTTTATGAAGATTATATGGTTTGATAAAAAAACAGCTTTTCTAATCTAATTTTTTAGCTTTTCTAATCTAATTGTGTTCTATCTGTTTTCTTTTCATTTATTATACAATTATCAAAAGCAAACCTTTAACACTAGCTTGCTCTGTTCTTTTTCAATTCCATCTGTTTTCTTTTTATTATATGATTAAAAAAAACAAAACTTGCTGTGTGTACTGTGTTAAGCTAATTGAGACTAGCACTTATATATTATTGCTCTTTGTTGATTTTGATTGCTTCTATTGTCCTCTTTTGTAAGTGGCTTTGTATAAAAGCATCTGCTAAATGACTAAGTGTAATGTAATGACTTTTTAATGGCAAGTCTTATTGTGACAACTTGCCCCACACTGACGACTTATTGGCATGAACTAACCGTTAAACATTGATTTCCTGGGTGGTAATGAGGGAAATGTTTCCTTAGCTTGCTAATAGTTCATATTCTTAGGTTTGAGTCATTTGATAGTTTTAAATGGGGAGATTTCAGCCTCAGATGCTGCAGAAGTGTCCTAAAACTGTTGTAAGATTCGCAGAGTTCAGCTTAGTGATCTTGTTTGAATGAATGAGACTTTAGGGAGCTATGTTAGGTTGCATGTATCCAGGCCTCTTTTCATGCATTGACTTATTCTTAACACCAACATTTGAATAGACTATGTCAAGGTCTTCTGAGTCATGGGTTTAATTACTGGTTTGGTTTAAAAATACTCATCTCAAGGTTGCAGTAGGTTCCTACCAACTTTTAAACTAAACCTATGCCCATGGTTTAACTTTATTTTGTGGTACGAGTGAGGTTGCAAGAATTCTGGACCCTAAAATGAGTCATTGACCAAAAACAAATGTTTGAGAAAACCAAAAAAGTGCATGCAAATCTCTTTTGGTCTTCATAATGTTGCAATAGTAGACTATTTAGGAAAATTAGCATTTAACAAGTTTGCATTCTGTTGCTTATAAAATGTAATGTCTGAAATGAGACAAGCGGCATACAGTATTTTGCAGTTCTCCTTTGCTGATAAGAAGGTGAGAAATCTAAAATACCCCATCAACATTTCAGCCTAAAAACCTTATGATGCACAGAAACAGGTTCATTTTATTTAAAGAAATTGTTAATCCAAAAATTATCTGTTGTTTATTTATTGTCTATTTGATTATTTTATGTTATTTTTGTGTTTTTTATTTAATTTATTTTTATTTAATTTATTATTTATTTATTTTTATTTTATTGTAAGGAAGTGGAATGGTTAATAAAAAATGACTTCACTTTTTATAATTATTATTATTATTTGTTTTTTTATTAAAGTGTATTATATTTTATTTTATTGTATGTTTTATTCTATTTTTATTTTTTTATCTTTTGTTTTATTTTATTTTCATTTGCAAAAATATTTTTTTTGTGTGAACATTGTAGTGAACAGAAAGTTCACTTTAGTTTTTATTTTATTTATATATTTTATTTTATTTATATATATATATATATATATATATATATATATATAATTATTATTTTTTTTTTTTTATTATAAGAAGACGAGAAGCCTAAGAGGACCTCCAAATCAAACCCCATAACCTCTTGGGTTTCTCTCTCTATCCTGTGAGTTTAGAGAAGATCCTGTCAACATCTCAGTCTGAAATCCTCGTGGTGCACAGAAACAGCCATCACACTTCCAGCCTCCAGCATCTGCTGGCTTGTCAACAGCTGCTAAATGTGTCCTCTGCTCCTGAGGTTCTCACCAACTCTTCCCATATATTAAAATCAATGTTACGAGGCCTCGTCGCATGCCAGACTCCTGCAGACACGCTGAAGCCCAATGTGTGCAAACAGGCCTACAGCCGCTGCTTGTGTTCCAGTCTGGGTGTGTTTTCTCAGATGCATGAAGGGATCTTGTTTAACTAAACTGATGTTTGGTGTATGTGAATGTGTTTGTCTGGTGCTGTTCTCAGTCCTGTAATTTCTCACCCGCGCCTCAGAGGTCAACCAAAAGACTGAAATAACGCTGTTGACATTTTGTGACCTCCTTGACTTCATGATCAGAGATAGAATAGCTGTTGATGGACGAGAGGTTTTCGTCTGCAAGCGTGCAGTCTAACAAATCACTGTCAGGAGAGCCATTCATCAACAGACTCACTGGCTGGCATTATTTTAAAGTCGACATTGACCCGGTTGACCTCATTAATACGCTTTCCTATGCTTTTCATGTTGATTTTGTTACAGAGCCAACAGAAAATTAATACACAAATGTGCACGGTGTCAAATCTTCATGCAGATTAAAATACACAGCCTGAGGTGGTTTGATTAGCGCCGGTTTAATGCAGTTTTGCACATGTTATTATCATTATTTTGAGCCTTAAAAAAGACATGGAGTTGGAAAACAGACCCTTTTACCTTGGACACAGTTGACTAGAAATGGAAACTAAACTATGCACAGACAAGTGATAATACGATTTAGTTTTAATAAAAGGATTGAGCGTGACAGCATTTTCTGTGTGCAACTGGAAAAGTTTTGTACCTGGAAATTGCACTTTAGTTAAAGACCTAGTTTACCCCAAAAATATTTATTTTATTTTATTATTATTATTTTTTATTGTTAATTTATTTTAATTTAATTTTTAATTTAATTTTAATTTTAATTTTAATTTAATTTAATTTAATTTAATTTAATTTAATTTAATTTAATTTAATTTAATTTAATTTAATTTAATTTAATTTAATTTAATTTAATTTAATTTTTTTGACCGACTGTTCCCATCTAGTGCATCTCTTTTGCTCACCGAGGCTGCATTTAAATTGGACAAAAATACATTAAAAATTGTTAAATAATATTACAATTTACAACAGCTGTTTTCTATATGAATATCTGTTAGTGTAATTTATTTCTGTGATGCACAGCTGTATTTCCAGCATCATTCCTCCAGTCTTCAGTGTCACATGATCTTCAGAAATCATTTTTATATGCTGATTTGCTGCTCAAGAAACAGTTCTGATTATTATCAGTGTAAAATTGCGTTGCTGTGTCTCTCTCTGGTGTGTAGGAGACGATCTGCAGGTTTGCGCTCCTCAGAGATCCTGCTGTAATGCAGAAATGGAGGAGAACTTCGTCCAGAGAAGCTCACGGGACTTTGAGAAGCTCATGGACGGCACGAGCGAAGAGCTGAGGGACGCGTTTATGACCGGACATAAAAGGTTTGATGGTACGATTTGTTCTTTAACGTTCATTGATTAGCTGTTGTTAAATAATCATGAGACCGTTTCAACTTAAAATCATCTTATTAGGTCTAGAGAGGGATTATTAACCCTATAAAGCCCACATGTCGAAGGCTGAATCATGATCAACTACTCTGCCTTCTGTCCTCTGATTGATAGATTATGCTTTTTTATTAAAAAAAGCTTTGATTAGTTTCAGCTTTGATCACAGCATATTCACACATAGAAAAAGCTATTTCAAATTGTAGGATTATTTCACAACTTTAATGGTTTGTATTTTGACAATACAGTGTTTTTAAATCAAATAAATGATGAGCATACGAGACTTCCTTCAGTTATCACTCTTCTAGAGTTACATCAAGTGATTTCCTAGCTTTTTTTTTTAACACTGACCAGTTGCAAATGTGATATTTATTTACATCGGTTCAATAATAAGAAGTTAATATGTGGTATATATTAGACACATCATTGCATTGATTTAGAAAATTGTGTAATTGTAAAAATTACCTAAACTAAAGTGCTATTTCCAGGTACAAAACTTTTCCATTTGCACACAGATTTTATTTTTGTTTCCTTTTTGCTACCAATTTTTATAAAATATTTTATTTTTAATTTTTGCAATTTATTATTAAATAAAAAATACTATTTGCTAAAGTTTCCATTAATTTATCTAAAGCGACTTTCTGTACATCTTAGCTTTACATGATAAAATACAATAAAATACAATAAGTCTTTTTACATTTTCATTTGTTTTGTTTTTATTACGTTATTATTTTAATTTGTTTTATTTAATATTTTATTATTTTAACTTTTATATTTATTAAGTATAAATTTATTAATTCATTCATACTTTTTATTTGTATTATTGTTATTGTTTTCTTTATTATTATTTTTTTACTTGTTTTCTTTGTTATTTACATTTTTACAATTACTATTACATTTTTTATTTGGCAAAGGTTCCATAATTTTATCCTAAACAACTTTCTGTGTGTCTTAGCTCTACATGATAAATTACAATAACGTTTTTACATTTGATTTGTATTTTTTGTTTTTTATTACGTTATTATTTTTATTTGTATTATTTAGTATTTTATTATTTGTACTTTTTATTTATTAAGTATAAAAGTATTAATTATTTTTTTATTTGAATTATTTTTATTGTTGTTTTTTTTTATTTTCTTTTTCATGTTTTTTATTTATTTATATTTTTACAATTATTACATTTATTATTTGGCAAAGGTTTCATAATTTTATCCTAAACAACTCTCTGTGCATCGTTGCTCTACATGATAAATTACAATAACGTTTTTACATTTGATTTGATTTATTTTGTTTTTTTATTACAAGTTTTTGTTTTATTTAATATTATATTATTTTTACTTTTTTATGAAGTATGCATGTATTAATTAATTATAATTAAATAATGATTAATTTTATTATTATTATTATTATTTATTTTTTTTTACATTTTTATTTACTTATTTTTTTTCCCTCGTTTTATTTTCTTTTCTTTTTCCTTGCCTTTTAATTTATTTATTTCTATTATTTGGCAGACAATTATTATTTGCC